>NC_057801.1:682009153-682022251 GCF_018294505.1 Triticum aestivum | reverse complement strand
GCCACCGCCGGACCCCGCCGCCGTCGCCGCCGACCGCCGCCGCCATCGCCGACCCGCACCCCGAGGTTGACCTCGCCGCCGCCGTTCTTGTTTAGAAAAACCGTTCGGTTTTTCCGTCGGTTTTTTGTCGTTTTTTTAGATTCCGTTTTTTTCGTTAGATCGGTTTTCTTCCGGTTTGGATTAATTAGCGAGCGTTCACTCGTTCATTCGTTTTAACGAATGCGTTCATCGTTTAGATCCAGATAATGAACGTTCGTTCGTTAATCTGTTCGTCGTTTTTCTTTTTCTCGGATTTATTCCGTGATTTTTCTGATCGCGATTTCTGATCCGATTTTTGTTTTAGTATAACTTTTCACTCGTTTATCGGAATCAGGTGATTCAAGCGCCTAGAGTTTCGTCTCGAAACCCTCTTTCCGGATAATCTACTCAAACCAGTTTTTGCTTCTGTAAAATTTGACTTAGGTCTAGATTAATAAACGAAGCTTGTTTCTTTCGCCGTTTGAGTTTTGTTTCTTCGTTCGAGTTGATTATTTTTGCAAGCTGGAGTTCTTAAGTTGAACTTTCTGATTAGACCACTTATTTGAGTTTTACCCGTGCATTAGATGAGTACTTATTGTATGCTTGTTTGTTTGTTTGCTTGCGATAGAGTACCCGGACTGCGCCGCTTGCTACTTCGAATCCCTAGGTTACGCGGATCATCAGCAAGGCAAGTAACACTTTGATCATACCTCTTTATTACCCAGTTTTTATGCATTAGATCAATCCTCAAACATTGCATGATTAGATCTAGTTTAAATTGTGGGTTTTGGGAAGTAGATTGAGGTAGTACCTATTACCTGTTTTATTATCAAACCCTTGGGAGTTACTTCTACGTTTGCTTATTTTGCCATGCTATGCAAGTAGACGTGGATTGGGAGAGTGATTTTCCATGACAGATGTGAGATTGTTAATTAATGGTTTATTTAAGGTGGCAACATTAATACACATCTGGGTGGATTGATGTACCTGGTTATTCCAGGATTGCTTGTTTTTTTATGGACCGCCACCCAGGCTCAAAGGGATCATAAGATTATTCATGCTAGAAACTTCCGTGTGCAGCCACATGCTATTATGGGCTCTAGCATAGCTGATTAAGTCGTGCGAACTCTTACAGTGGTAGACTAGCAAATGTAGGGGAAAGTAGGTGCACCGGTCTACCCATCGTAAGGTGCTAGCGCTTCTGAAAGACTATGTCTCGGTCATTCGTTTCTCAAACACCATGTAGTGCGAGAAAACCAACGGAGGAGATCGAGTCATGTGGGGAAAAGTGCGCAACCTCTGCAGAGTGTATAAACTAATCATGATTAGCCGTGTCCCCGGTTATGGACATCTTGAGTATCTAGTACTTGGATTATCGTGTGAATCTCATCATGTTACTTTAATTAATATTGTTGGGTTTGTTTAATGATGATGCTTAATTGGGATTGAGGATGCTGTCAACCATTCTCAATGTTTAACAACCACCATGATAGTTAAATAATTTATTCCTTTGTAGTAGGGAAAAATTGGCTTTACGCAAAAACTGTAACCATAGAGCTATCCACCAAGCCATATATGCATGTAGTATAGCTTTACTCTTTCATTTTTCTCTATGTGTTACTTTGCCAGCATATTCCATGTGCTGACCCGTTTTCGGGCTGCAACGTTCATGTTGCAGACTTTTCAGACGACGAGTAAGATGCTTTAGGATCGTGGTTCTATACTCAGTGATGCCGTTGGAGTTGATGGACTCACTTATCTTCCAAGCCTTTCGCTGTTATCGTTATTAGATGGCCTTAAGCCATATTTATTGTAATAAGTTTCTCTTTGGAGACATACAATGTAATAAGTGTGTGATTGCTACTCTGTTATAAATCCTTCAAGTACTGTGCGTGTCAGCATTACTGATCCAGGGATGACAATGATGCACAAAGATCGGACTATTTGAGGTCTGGTCGCTACAAGATGGTATCAGAGCACACGCTGACTGTAGGACATGACCACTAAGCAAAGACCATAGATCACTACTCTCTCTTCTCATTCTAACTCCTCATCTCTTCTATTCTTCTAGGATGGCGGATGCAAGGAACAAGTTCATGCAACTGGATGAAGATACACCCTTTGGACGACACCTGAAGGAAGTAACCAAGTACTTGAAGATCGGAGTACCAAGCTTCACCGGAACCTACAACGCCACCTTACCTGTAGAGGAGCGCTGGATGATTCAAGTACTTGAAGAATTATATATAGGAAGTGTGGTTTCGGCCATCAGGAAAGTTTTGGGGTCATCCGGTATTGTACCGGGACCACCAGAAGGGTCCCGGGGGTGCATCGGATGGGGCCACCTATCCCGGAGGGCCCCGTGGGCTGAAGTGGGAGGGGAACCAGCCCCTAGTGGGCTGGTGCGCCCCCCCTTGGCCCCCCTCTGCGCCTAGGGTTGAAAACCCGAGGGTGGGGGGCGCACCCCACTTGCCTTTGGGGGCACTCCACCCCCCCTGGCCGCCGCCCCTTGGGAGATTCCCATCTCCAGGGCTGGCGCCCCCTAGGGGCCTATATAAAGGAGGGTGGGAGGGAGGGCAGCCGCACCTAAGTCTTGGCGCCTCCCTCCCCCTGCTACACCTCATCCTCCTCCCGTAGTTGCTTAGCGAAGCCCTGCTGTAGCCCTGCTGCATCCACCATCACGCCGTCGTGCTGCTGGATCTTCATCAACCTTTCCTTCCCCCTTGTTGGATCAAGACGGAGGAGACGTCACGCTGACCGTACGTGTGTTGAACGCGGAGGTGCTGTCTGTTCGGCGCTAGGATCTCCGGTGATAGGATCACGATGAGAACGACTACCTCAACCCCGTTCTCTTGAATGCTTCCGCACGCGATCTACAAGGGTATGTAGATGCATCTCTCTCTCGTTGCTAGATGAACTCATAGATTTATCTTGGTGAATGTAGGAATTTTTTTATTTTATGCAACGTTCTCCAACAGTGGCATCATGAGCTAGGTCTATGCGTAGTTCTCTATTACACGAGTAGAACACAAATCTGTTGTGTGCGTAGATCTTGTCAACTTGCTTGCCACTACTAGTCTTTTCTTGCTTCAGCGGTATTGTGGGATGAAGCGGCCCGGACCGACCTTACACGTACGCTTACGTGAGACAGGTTCCACTGACTGACATGCACTAGTTGCATAAGGTGGCTAGCGGGTGTCTGTCTCTCCTACTTTAGTTGGAGCGGATTCGATGAAAAGGGTCCTTATGAAGGGTAAATAGAAGTTGACAAAATCACGTTGTGGTTATTCGTAGGTAAGAAAACGTTCTTGCTAGAACCCCATTGCAGCCACGTAAAAGATGCAACAACAATTAGAGGACGTCTAACTTGTTTTTGCAGCAATTGTCATGTGATGTGATATGGCCAGAAGTTGTGATGAATGATGAATGATATATTGTGATGTATGAGATCATGTTCTTGTAATAGGAATCACGACTTGCATGTCGATGAGTATGAAAACCGGCAGGAGCCATAGGAGTTGTCTTAATTATTGTATGACCTGCGTGTCAATGATTTAACGCCATGTAATTACTTTACTTTATTGCTAAACCGTTAGCTATAGTAGTAGAAGTAATAGTTGGCGAGCAACTTCATGGAGGCACGATGATGGAGATCATGATGATGGAGATCATGGTGTCATGCCGGTGACAAAGATGATCATGGAGCCCCGAAGATGGAGATCGAAGGAGCTATATGATATTGGCCATATCATGTCACTACTTTATATAATTGCATGTGATGTTTATTATGTTTTATTCATCTTGTTTACTTAGAACGGCGGTAGTAAATAAGATGACCCCTTATAATAATTTCAAGAAAGTGTTCCCCCTAACTGTGCGCCGTTGCTAAAATTCGTCGTTTCGAAGCACCACGTGATGATCAGGTGTGATAGATCCTTACGTTCACATACAACGGGTGTAAGACAGTTTTACACATGCAAAACACTTAGGGTTAACTTGACGAGCCTAGCATGTACAGACATGGCCTCGGAACACAAGAGACCGAAAGGTCGAACATGAGTCATATGGAAGATACGATCAACATGGAGATGTTCACTGATGATGACTAGTCCGTCTCACGTGATGATCGGACACGGCCTAGTCGACTCGGATTGTGTGACACTTAGATGACTAGAGGGATGTCAAATCTGAGTGGGAGTTCATTAAATAATTTGATTAGATGAACTTAATTTTCATGAACTTAGTATAAAATCTTTGCAAAATATGTCTTGTAGATCAAATGGCCAACACTCATGTCAACATGAACTTCAACGCGTTCCTAGAGAAAACCAAGCTGAAAGATGATGGCACCAACTATTCGGACTGGGTCCGGAACCTGAGGATCATCCTCATAGCAGCCAAGAAAGCATATGTTCTAGAAGGACCTCTAGGTGAAGCACCCATCCCAGAGAACCAAGACGTTACGAACGCTTGGCAGTCACGTGCTGATGATTACTCCCTCGTTCAGTGCGGCATGCTTTACAACTTAGAACCGGGGCTCCAAAAGCGTTTTGAGCAACACGGAGCATATGAGATGTTCGAGGAGCTGAAAATGGTTTTTCAAGCTCATGCCCGGGTCGAGAGATATGAAGTCTCCGACAAGTTCTATAGTTGTAAGATGGAGGAAAACAGTTCTGTCAGTGAGCACATACTCAAAATGTCTGGGTTGCACAACCGCCTGTCCCAGTTGGACATTAACCTCTCGGACGAGGCGGTCATTGACAGAATCCTTCAGTCGCTCCCACCGAGCTACAAGAGCTTTGTGATGAACTACAATATGCAGGGGATGGTGAAGACCATTCCTGAAGTATTCTCAATGCTGAAGTCAGCAGAGGTTGAAATCAAGAAAGAACATCAAGTGTTGATGGTCAATAAAACCACCAAGTTCAAGAAGGGCAAGGGTAAGAAGAACTTCAAGAAGGACGGCAAAGATGTTGCCACGCCCGGCAAGCCAGTTGCCGGAAAGAAGTCAAAGAATGGACCCAAGCCTGAGACTGAGTGCTTTTATTGCAAAGGGAAGGGTCACTGGAAGCGGAACTGCTCCAAATACTTAGCGGACAAGAAGGCCGGCAACACTAAAGGTATATGTGATATACATGTAATTGATGTGTACCTTACCAGTACTCGTAGTAACTCCTGGGTATTTGATACCGGTGCCGTTGCTCACATTTGTAACTCACAGCAGGAGCTGCGGAATAAGTGGATACTGGTGAAGGACGAGGTGACGATGCACGTCGGGAATGGTTCCAAGGTCGATGTGATCGCCATCGGCACGCTACCTCTACATTTACCCACGAGATTAGTTATGAACCTCAATAATTGTTATTTAGTGCCAAGTTTGAGCATGAACATTGTATCTAGATCTCGTTTAATACGAGATGGCTACTCATTTAAATCCGAGAATAATGGTTGTTCTATTTATATGAGAGATATGTTTTATGGTCATGCCTCGATGGTCAATGGTTTATTCTTAATGAATCTCGAACATAATGTTACACATATTCATAGTGTGAATACCAAAAGATGTAAAGTTGATAACGATAGTCCCACATACTTGTGGCACTGCCGCCTTGGTCACATTGGTGTCAAGCGCATGAAGAAGCTCCATGCTGATGGACTTTTAGAGTCTCTCGATTATGAATCATTTGACACATGCGAACCATGCCTCATGGGCAAAATGACCAAGACTCCGTTCTCCGAAACAATGGAGCGAGCAACCAACTTATTGGAAATCATACATACTGATGTGTGTGGTCCGATGAGCGTTGAGGATCGCGGAGGATATCGTTATGTTCTCACTCTCACTGATGACTTAAGTAGATATTGGTATGTCTACTTGATGAAACACAAGTCTGAGACCTTTGAAAAGTTCAAGGAATTTCAGAATGAAGTAGAGAATCAACGTGACCGTAAGATAAAATTCTTACGATCGGATCGTGGAGGAGAATATTTAAGTCACGAATTTGGTACACACTTAAGGAAATGTGGAATCGTTTCACAACTCACGCCGCCTGGAACACCTCAGCGTAACGGTGTGTCCGAACATCGTAATCGCACTCTATTGGATATGGTGCGATCTATGATGTCTCTTACCGATTTACCGCTATCATTTTGGGGATACGCTCTAGAGACAACTACATTCACTTTAAATAGGGCACCATCTAAATCCGTTGAGACAACACCGTATGAATTATGGTTTGGGAAGAAACCTAAGCTGTCGTTTCTAAAAGTTTGGGGATGCGATGCTTATGTCAAGAAACTTCAACCTGAAAAGCTCGAACCCAAGTCGGAAAAATGCGTCTTCATAGGATACCCTAAGGAAACCATTGGGTATACCTTCTACCTTAGATCCGAAGGCAAGATCTTTGTTGCCAAGAACGGATCCTTTCTGGAAAAAGAGTTTCTCTCAAAAGGAGTAAGTGGGATGAAAGTAGAACTCGATGAAGTACTCCCTCTTGAACCGGAAAGTAGTGCAACTCAGGAAAATGTTCCTGTGGTGCCTACACCGACTGGAGAGGAAATTAATGATGATGATCAAGGTACTTCGGATCAAGTTGCTACTGAACTTCGTAGGTCCACGAGGACACGTTCCACACCAGAGTGGTATGGCAACCCTGTCCTGGAAATCATTTTGTTAGACAACGGTGAACCTTCGAACTATGAAGAAGCGATGGCGGGCCCAGATTCCAACAAATGGCTAGAAGCCATGCAGTCCGAGATAGAATCCATGTATGAAAACAAAGTATGGACTTTGATTGACTTGCCCGATGATCGGCGAGCGATTGAAAACAAATGGATCTTTAAGAAGAAGACGGACGCGGATGGTAATGTCACCATTTATAAAGCTCGACTTATTGCTAAGGGTTATCGACAAGTTCAAGGGGTTGACTATGATGAGACTCTCTCTCCCGTAGCAAAGCTTAAGTCCGTCCAAATCATGTTAGCCATTGCCGCATACTATGATTATGAGATATGGCAGATGGACGTCAAAACGGCATTCCTTAACGGTTATCTGAAGGAAGATCTGTATATGATGCAACCGGAAGGTTTTGTCGATCCTAAGAATGCTAACAAAGTATGCAAGCTCCAGCGATCCATTTATGGGCTGGTGCAAGCATCTCAGAGTTGGAACATTCACTTTGTTGAGATGATCAAAGCGTTTGGGTTTATGCAGATTTATGGAGAAGCCTGCGTTTACAAGAAAGTGAGTGGGAGCTCTGTAGCATTTCTCATATTATATGTAGATGACATACTTTTGATGGGAAATGATATAGAATTCTTGGACAGCATTAAGGCCTACTTGAATAAGTGTTTTTCAATAAAGGACCTTGGAGAAGCTGCTTACATATTAGGCATCAAAATCTATAGGGATAGATCGAGACGCCTCATAGGTCTTTCACAAAGCACATACCTTGATAAGATTTTGAAGAAGGTCAAAATGGATCAGTCCAAGAAAGGGTTCTTGCCTGTATTGCAGGGTGTGAGATTGAGCTCGGCTCAATGCCCGACCACGGCAAAAGATAAAGAAGAGATGAGTGTCATCCCCTATGCCTCAGCCATAGGATCTATTATGTATGCCATGCTGTGTACCAGACCAGATGTAAACCTTGCCGTAAGTTTGGTAGGTAGGTACCAAAGTAATCCCGGCAAGGAACACTAGACAGCGGTCAAGAATATCCTAAAGTACCTGAAAAGGACAAAGGACATGTTTCTCGTTTATGGAGGTGACGAAGAGCTCGTCGTAAAGGTTATGTCAACGCTAGCTTCGACACAGATCTGGATGACTCTAAGTCACAAACCTGATACGTGTATATGTTGAATCGTGGAGCAGTAAGCTGGTGCAGTTGCAAGCAGAGCGTCGTGGCGGGATCTACATGTGAAGCGGAGTACATGGCAGCCTCGGAGGCAGCGCATGGAGCAATATGGATGAAGGAGTTCATCACCGACCTAGGAGTCATACCCAATGCGTCGGGGCCAATCACTCTCTTCTGTGACAACACTGGAGCTATTGCCCTTGCCAAGGAGCCCAGGTTTCACAAGAAGACCAGGCACATCAAGCATCGTTTCAACTCCATCTGTGAAAATGTTCAAGATGGAGACATAGATATTTGCAAAGTACACACGGATCTGAATGTCGCAGATCCATTGACTAAACCTCTTCTGCGAGCAAAACATGATCAACACCAGAACTCTATGGGTGTTCGATTCATCACAATGTAACTAGATTATTGACTCTAGTGCAAGTGGGAGGCTGTTGGAAATATGCCCTAGAGGCAATAATAAAAGGATTATTATTATATTTCTTTGTTCATGATAGTTGTCTTTTATTCATGCTATAATTGTATTATCCGGAAATCGTAATACACGTGTGAATACTTAGACCACGACATGTCCCTAGTGAGCCTCTAGTTGACTAGCTCGTTGATCAACAGATAGTCATGGTTTCCTGACTATGGACATTGGATGTCGTTGATAACGGGATCACGTCATTAGGAGAATGATGTGATGGACAAGACCCAATCCTAAGCATAGCACAAGACCGTGTAGTTCGTTTTGCTAGAGCTTTTCCTATGTCAAGTATCTCTTCCTTAGACCATGAGATTGTGTAACTCCCGGATACCGTAGGAGTGCTTTGGGTGTACCAAACGTCACAACGTAACTGGGTGACTATAAAGGTGCACTACAGGTATCTCCGAAAGTGTCTGTTGGGTTGACACGGATCGAGACTGGGATTTGTCACTCCGCATAATGAAGAGGTATCACTGGGCCCACTCGGTAGTGCATCATCATAATGAGCTCAAAGTGACCAAGTTCTAGTCATGGGATCATGCATTACGGTACGAGTAAAGTGACTTGCCGGCAACGAGATTGAACGACATATTGGGATACCGACGATCGAATCTTAGGCAAGTAACATACCGTCTGACAAAGGGAATAGTATATGGGGTTGCTTGAATCCTCGACATCGTGGTTCATCCGATGAGATCATCGAGGAGTATGTGGGAGCCAACATGGGTATCCAGATCCCGCTGTTGGTTATTGACCAGAGAGCCATCTCGGTCATGTCTACATGTCTCCCGAACCCGTAGGGTCTACACACTTAAGGTTCGGTGACGCTAGGGTTGTATCAATATGAGTATGCAGCAAACCGAAAGTTGTTGGGAGTCCCGGATGTGATCCCGGACGTCACGAGGAGTTTCGGAATGGTCCGGAGGTAAAGAATTATATATAGGAAGTGTGGTTTCGGCCATCGGGAAAGTTTCGGGGTCATCCGGTATTGTACTGGGACCACCGGAAGGGTCCCGGGGGTCCACCGGGTGGGGCCACCTATCCTGGAGGGCCCCGTGGGCTGAAGTGGGAGGGGAACCAACCCCTAGTGGGATGGTGCCCCCCTTGGCCCCCCCCCTGCGCCTAGGGTTGAAAACCCTAGGGTGGGGGGCGCACCCCACTTGCCTTTGGGGGCACTCCACCCCCCCTGGCCGCCGCCCCTTGGGAGATTCCCATCTCCAGGGCCGGCGCCCCCCCTAGGGGCCTATATAAAGGAGGGGGGAGGGAGGGCAACCGCACCTAAGTCTTGGCGCCTCCCTCCCCCTTCTACACCTCATCCTCCTCTCGTAGTTGCTTGGCGAAGCCCTGCCGGAGCCCTGCTGCATCCACCATCACGCCGTTGTGCTGCTGGATCTTCATCAACCTCTCCTTCCCCCTTGCTGGATTAAGACGGAGGAGACGTCACGCTGACCGTACGTGTGTTGAACACGGAGGTGCCGTCCGTTCGGCGCTAGGATCTCCGGTGATAGGATCACGGCGAGAACGACTACCTCAACCCCGTTCTCTTGAACGCTTCCGCACGCGATCTACAAGGGTATGTAGATGCATCTTTATCTTGTTGCTAGATGAACTCATAGATTGATCTTGGTGAACGTAGGAATTTTTTTATTTTATGCAACGTTCCCCAACATCATGAACATGATGAACAAAGTATTTATGGAGTTTCTAGATAAGTTCGTCGTGGTGTTCATTGATGACATCTTGGTCTACTCGAAGAACGAAGAGGAGCATAAGGAGCACTTGCGTTTGGTATTGGAGAAGCTCAGAGAACACCAGTTATATGCCAAGTTTAGCAAATGTGAGTTCTGGTTGAAGGAAGTTGGATTCCTCGGACATGTTATATCCGGAGAGGGTATAGCAGTAGACCCCACCAAGGTTGTCACCGTGACTAATCGGGAAGCACCAATGACAGTTGGGGAGATCAGAAGTTTTCTTGGACTGGCAGGATACTACCGGAGATTCATTGAAATTTTTTCAAGGATTGCAAAGCCCATGACGGAGTTGTTGAAGAAGGATACCAAGTTCAATTGGACTGAGGAATGTGAGGTCAGTTTTAAGGAATTGAAGAAACGTCTAGTTACCTCACCAGTGTTGATTCTGCCAGATCAGACTAAGGATTATGAGGTGTATTGCGATGCTTCACGTCGAGGACTTTGAGCAGTACTTATGCAGGAAGGAAGAGTTGTTTCGTATGCGTCATGACAGCTTAAACCTCATGAGTTGAATTATGCCACACATGATTTGGAGTTAGCAACCGTAGTACATGCATTGAAAACGTGGAGACATTTTCTTATCGGAAATCATTGTGAGGTGTACACGGATCACAAGAGTCTGAAGTACATCTTCACGCATAAAGAGTTAAACCTCAGGCAAAGGAGATGGTTGGAACTTATCAACGATTATGATATGAGATTGCAGTATCACCCCGGAAAGGCTAACGTAGTAGACGATGCATTGAGCCGTAAGATCCATGTTAATACACTCATGACCGCAGGACAGCCAAAGGAGTTAGCTGAGGACTTTTGCGAGCTATGTTTGGAGATAGTTCCGAGAGGCTATGTAGCAACATTGGAAATTTAGTCGACTTTGATGGATAAGATTAGAGAAGCTCAAAAGACCGATAAGGAGATTGCAGAGATAAAGGAGAGGTTGAACAAGGGAAAAGCCAAGGGATTTCGTGAGGATGAGCACGATACCCTCTGGTTTGAGGACCGCGTTTATGTACCCAATGACCCTGAGATCAGGAAGTTGATTTTGCAAGAGGCCCATGATTCACCGTATTCAGTTCACCCAGGGAATACCAAGATGTACTTGGATTTGAAGGAGATTTTCTGGTGGACCGGAATGAAGAAGGACATTGCCGAGTATGTAGCAGTTTGTGATGTATGTCAGAGGGTAAAGGCAGAGCATCAGAAGCCAGCAGGATTTTTGCAACCTTTGCCAATACCCGAATGGAAGTGGGATAAGCTAGGCATGGATTTTATTACGGGATTTCCCAAGACTCGTTTAGGCTATGACTCGATTTGGGTGGTAGTCGATCGTTTTACGAAGGTAGCTCATTTCATCCCGGTGAAGACTACTTACACCAGTGCCAAATTGGCCAAGTTTTACATGACCAGGATCGTATGTCTGCATGGAGTTCCAAGGAGCATTGTATCAGATAGAGGAACCCAATTCACCTCAAAGTTCTGGAATCAGTTGCACGAAACCTTGGGTACCAGGCTAGAGTTCAGTACCGCTTTTCATCCGCAGACAGATGGACAGATCGAAAGAGTCAATCAGATTTTGGAGGACATGCTGAGAGCTTGTGCGCTAGATTATGGATCTAGTTGGGATGACAATTTTCCGTATGCAGAGTTCTCTTATTACAACAGTTATCAATCCAGTTTGAAGATGGCCCCTTTCGAAGCCTTATACGGAAGGAGGTGCAGAACCCCGTTGTCTTGGGATGAAGTTGGAGACCGTCAGTTGTTTGGACCAGATTTGATTAAGGAGTCTGAACGGAAAGTGAAGTTGATTCGCGACAGGCTCAAGGTAGCCCAGTCCAGGCAGAAAAGCTATGCTGATGCAAAACGCAAGGAGACAGTTTACGAAGTTGGGGATAGAGTTTACCTTCGGGTATCTCCACTTCGAGGAGTTAAGCATTTTGGTGTTAAAGGAAAGTTAGCGCCGTGTTTTGTGGTACCATACAAAGTTTTGGAACATATGGGAGAGGTTGCCTACAAGTTGGAATTACCTGAGGGATTGTCAGGAGTTCACGATGTGTTCCACGTCTCCCAGTTGAAGAGGTGCCACGCAGAGATGGCTGATATACCGCTAAGAGATACCGTGCCGCTAGAGGCGATTCAGTTGGACAATGATTTGACCTATGAGGAGAAACCAGTCAAGATTCTTGAGTATGCCAGCCGAGTCACCCGCAGCAAAGTTATCAAGTTTTGCAAAGTTCAGTGGAGCCACCACACCGAGGATGAAGCCACCTGGGAGCGAGAGGAAGATTTGCTGAAAGACCACCCTCACCTATTCTCTAGCCAACCCGACTCTCGAGGGCGAGATTCATCTTAAGGGGGGTAGGTTTGTAACATCCCAAATTTTCAATTTGGAATGTTATACAAATAGATCATCATTGCATATCATATTTAATGCATTTTGTTTCGGTCCTAAAAATTCTACGCAACTCAAGGACCCACGGAGAGAGTTGGGGATTTCAATATTTTCATATTTGAGTTTTCTCAAATTTTGGAAGTAGGATCATTTGATTTTATTTATTTTATCTTCAATTATTTCAATTATATAAATATGAGAGAGGGAATAAAATGACTTTCCCAAAATAAAGAAATATTGAGGATTTAATAAAAAGATCAAATAAGATTTTATTTTGGATTTTCTGGCTATTTTATTCGAATTTAGGAAAAAATGCGTGTTTTACAAAATTGCATTTAGGCCCAAATAAATGTTCATCTAAACCGGCTTGATTTTAGAAGCCAGGGAAAATTTATTTTGGGATTTTTGGAGTCCGTTTAGTATTTCTTTCATTTGTTTTTCTGCGCGATATTTATTTAAAAAAAAACTGGAACCGACTACGGGCCGTAACCGGCCAGTACTCCGCCTAGCCGCGTCTTTATATAGTGCACCCCGGGCCCCGCCCCAGCCCAAAACCGCCACCGCTAGCCCAACCCGCCGCCGCCGCCCAAACCCTAACCCTAGCGCCGCCCC
>NC_057801.1:681974941-682008757 GCF_018294505.1 Triticum aestivum | reverse complement strand
CGTCGCTGCCGACCGCCGCCGCCACCGCTGACCCGCACCCCGAGGTTGACCTCACCGCCGCCGTTTTTTTAGAAAAACCGTTTGGTTTTTCCGTCGGTTTTTCGTCGTTTTTTAGATTTCGTTTTTTTCGTTAGATCAGTTTTCTTTTGGTTTGGATTAATTAGCGAGCGTTCACTCGTTCGTTCGTTTTAACGAACGCGTTCATCATTTAGATCCAGATAACGAATGTTCGTCCGTTAATCTGTTCGTCGTTTTTCTTTTTCTCGGATTTATTCCGCGATTTTTCTGATCGCGGTTTCTGATCCGATTTTTGTTTTAGTATAACTTTTCGCTCGTTTATCAGAATCAGGCGATTCTAGCGCCTAGAGTTTCGTCTCGAAACCCTCTTTCCAAATAATCTACTCAAACCAGTTTTTGTTTCTGTAAAATTTGACTTAGGTCTAGATTCGTAAACGAAGCTTGTTTCTTTCGCCGTTTGAGTTTTGTTTCTTTGTTCAATTTGATTCTTTTTGCAAACCGGAGTTCTTAAGTTGAACTTTCTGGTTAGACCTCTTATTTGAGTTTTACCCATGCATTAGATGAGTACTTATTGTATGCTTGTTTGTTTGTTTGCTTGCGATAGAGTACCCGGACTGCGCCGCTTGCTACTTCGAATCCTTAGGTTACGCGGATCATCAGCAAGACAAGTAACACTTTGATCATACCTCTTTACTACCCAGTTTTTATGCATTAGATCAATCCTCAAACATTGCATGATTAGGATCTAATTTAAATTGTGGGTTTTGGGAAGTAGATTGAGGTAGTACCTATTACCTATTTTATTATCAAACCCTTGGGAGTTACTTCTACGTTTGCTTATTTTGCCATGCTATGCAAGTAGACGTGGATTGGAAGAGTGATTTTCCATGACAGATGGAGATTGTTAATTAATGGTTTATTTAAGGTGGCAACATTAATACACATCTGGGTGGATTGAGGTACCTGGTTATTCCAGGGTTGCTTGTTTTTTTATGGACCGCCACCCAGGCTCAAAGGGATAATAAGATTATTCATGCTAGAAACTTCCGTCTGCAGCCACATGCTATTATGGGCTCTAGCATAGCTGATTAAGTCGTGCGAACTCTTACGGTGGTAGACTAGCAGATGTAGGGGAAAGTAGGTGTCACGCCCAATATGCGATCCTATCCAAAAGGAACTCGAAGGTCCCACCAAGGATAGACCCGCATATTGAAACGCTTTTGCAAGGTGGATATCATTACATCAACATTACATAATAGATGGGGATACATACAAGAGGCATACAATGCCACACAAATACAACATCACAATACATAAGATCAACATCCGACTATGGATGAAACACAAACAGAAACTCAAACGACATCCACCCTGCTAGCCCAGGCTGTCGACCTGGAACCTATCCCTGATCGAAGAAGAAGCAGAAGAAGAACTCCAAAACAAGTAACATCGCTCTCGCGTCATGATCATCGCATAACCCGTACCCGCAACTATTGTTGTAGTAATCTGTGAGCCACGAGGACTCAGCAATCCCATTACCATGGGTATCAAGACTAGCAAAGCTTAAAGGTAAAGGAAGGGGTAAAGTGGTGAGGTTGCAGCAGCGGCTAAGCATATATGGTGGCTAACTTACGCAAATAAGAGCGTGAAGAGAGCAAATGGAACGGTCGTGAAGCTAGCAATGATCAAGAAGTGATCCTGAACTCCTACTTACGTCAAACATAACCCAGAAACCGTGTTCACTTCCTGGACTCCGCCGAAAAGAGACCATCACGGCTACACACGCGGTTGATGCGTTTTAATTCGTATCTGGTGTCAAGTTATCTACAACCGGACATTAACAAATTCCCATCTGCCTATAACCGCAGGCACGACTTTCGAAAGATTATACCCTGCAGGGGTGTCCCAACTTAGCCCATGATAAGCTCTCGCGATCAACGAAGGATATACCTTCTCCCAGGAAGACCCGATCAGACTCGGAATCCCGGTTTACAAGACATTTCAACAATGGTAAAACAAGACCAGCAAAGCCGCCTGATGCGCCGACAAATCCTGATAGGAGCTGCACATATCTCGTTCTCAGGGCAACACCGGATAGGTCAGCCTACGAGTAAAACCAGCCCTCGAGTTGCCCCGAGGTGGCCCCGCAGTCTGCCCGGTTCGGACCAACACTTAGACAAGCACTGGCCCGGGGGGGCTAAAATAAAGATGACCCTCGGGTTGGCCGACCCAAGGGAAAGGTATAGGTGGTGGTGAGGCAAATGGTAAAACCAAGGTTGGGCCTTGCTGGAGGAGTTTTATTCAAAGCGAACTGTCAAGGGGGTCCCATAAATCACCCAACCGCGTAGGAACGCAAAATCCGGGAACAGAACACCGGTATGACGGAAACTAGGACGGCAAGAGTGGAACAAAACACCAGGCATAAGGCCGAGCCTTCCACCCTTTACCAAGTATATAGATGCATTAATTAAATAAGTGATATTGTGATATCCCAACGTAATCCTGTCCACCATGGAGAAATCTTCAACTTCACCTGCAACTAGCAATGCTATAAGAGGGCTGAGCAAAGCGGTAACATAGCCAAGCAATGGTTTGCTGGGAAGGGTGAAAAAGGTTAGAGGCTGACATGGCAATTTGGGATGGCTTGATAAACAGGTGTTAGGTAGCGCAACATAGCGATAGAACGAAGCAACTAGCATAGCAATGATAGTAGTGAGATCCAGGGTAGCGGTCATCTTGCCTGAAATCCCGCAAGGAAGAAGAACGAGTCCATGAAGAAGACGAACGGGAGTAGTCGAACGAATCCTCACAATCGCAACACTACCAGAACTAAGAAGCAACACCGGAAAAGAAACAAACAACATGGTAAACACGCAGGCATAATCATGGCATGATGCACAATCAAGTATGATGCATGTCCGGTTTAATGAGGCATGGCATGGCAAAATGCAACAAACAATACTACAAGTTAAGTGGAGCTCAATATGCAATGAGTTGCATATTGACAAAACACCACATCTGATTTATTTAGTTCGCTCTCGTTTAGGTACACAACAATGTTAAATGTTGTTAAACATGGCAAGGGGTGAAGTATATGAAAACTACCTATCTAGGCAAGTTTAAATGAGGCCGGAACAACAAACAACAATTCCGAAAAATCCCCATATGCAAATTATGAATTTTGGTACTGTTCTGCCCTAAACCATATTTAATGTTGTTAAACAGGAAAATAAAGTGGACCATGTTAAACTAGGCATTTTTCCACCCCATTTACATATAAAGAACCTTTAAAATGGAGCTACGGTTATTTAGTTATGAAATAAATCATTTTAGCATGACATTTGAGCAAATTTAAACAAACAACATTTTTAAACATATTTAACATGGATGAAAGTGGCAAATTATTAATCTACACAAAATTCTAAGCATTTTACATATATAAAGTTTTTACATATGATGCACAGATCATGAGTTATTATATGCATGAAGTGCAAGGGGGTTTATGCAAAAATAGCAATCTCTGGATAAATAGACAAATTCGCAGATCTGAAAAAAGGTACACGGGCCGAATCTGGCTGGCCCGAATGTGTACAGGAGAGGGCACTGGGTGCTCACTAGGCCGCATGGGCCGGTTGGTGGAGGAGGGCGCTGGCTGGGCCAGATCTGGAGTCCAGCAGGCCGGATCTAGAGCAGGCTGGGCCTTGGGCACTGGAGGGGAGGCAAAGGAGGGCGCTGGGCCTTGGCCTGATCGAACCAGGAGGAGGGGGTGCGGTCAACACGCGCAGGTGGACGAAGCGAGGCACGGGTCGAGGCGCCGGGTCAACGCAGCAGGGGCGGCGCGCTCGTCCTCCTGCTCGAAGCAGAGGATGCAGGGGGCGACAGCCACGGCCGGACTTGGCGGCGGGTACGGCGAGGCAAGGCGGCGGAGGCAGGGCTGCAGCAGGCTCTGGTGAGGCAGGGGACTTGGCGTGGCGACTCCAGGCGATGGGAATCGGGCGGATCCGAGGCCAGGGCGACGGTGGAGCTCCGGGGCGGCCATGGCGCTTTCCTGCAGAGACACGGGAGAGAGAGAGGGAGCATGCTGGAGAGAGAGGCAAGGGAGGAAGGCAGTAGGAAAAAGGGAGGCAGGGAGAAGAAAGTGAAGGAGAGGGCGACGCGGTCCTGGTGGTCGCCGGCGCGGTTGCGCGGACGAGGCAGGAGGCTCGTCCTCGGGAGCCTGGTTGCGGGCGCGGGTGTCGGTGAGGAGCACGGCATTGAGGAGCTCCTCTCCCATTGGGCTCGTGCGCTCGGGGCTTGGCTCCACGGAGGTGCTCGAGGCATGGATCCAGGGCGCGAGGATCGATCCAGGAGACGGGGATGGGGGGCGAGGAGGTGGAGCTCGGGCTCCTGCGGGATTTGAGTGTCGGCGGTCATTGACTCGAGATGGGTCGATGGGATGGATGGATTGGATCTGGGTGTGGCTGATGGTTGGTGCAGGGGGAATGAGAGGATCCCGAGGTGGGAAATGGGTGCGGCCGCGGCGGCTGGGAGGATGGGACAGCTCCCCAGAGATTTAGGGTAGGACAATATATATACATTAGGTGGATTAGGTTACGGCTACCTCATCCCTACAATCGTAAACGGACGGTCGTGAATAAAATAGTTAGGGAGCCCAATTAACAAAATGGAGATGTTTTGCGGATGTTTGGGGATGATCCGGATCCAACGGTCACGACAGCTCGGGTCGGGTTCGGGGGAGTTTCGGACGCACGCGCGAGGGGTCTGAGAGCTGGCAAGAGGGGTTAGGTGGTCAGGGTCAAGAGGGAAGCGAAAACCCGATTGGTCTCGAAATGGTCAATGAAAGCAAGGGGGGACACGGCAACTACGAGTGGATGCAAGTTTTATGAAAATGATGCCGATGTAATGCGAATGATGACATGAGACGAGATGCATAACAAGAACAAAATGCAAAACAACATACAAAAACCCAACCACGGAGGAAATAATAAATCACATAGCCGGAAATGGCAAGAGTCGGAGTTACGAATATGGAAAGCTGTATCCGGGGCGTTACAGTAGGTGTACCGGTCTACCCATCGTAAGGTGCTAGCGCTTCTGAAAGACTATGTCTCGGTCATTCGTTTCTCAAACACCATGTAGTGCGAGAAAACCAACGGAGGAGATCGAGTCATGTGGGGAAAAGTGCGCAACCTCTGCAGAGTGTATAAAATAATCATGATTAGCCGTGTCCCCGGTTATGGACATCTTGAGTATCTAGTACTTGGATTATCATGTGAATCTCATCATGTTACTTTAATTAATATTGTTGGGTTTGTTTAGTGATGATGCTTAATTGGGATTGAGGATGCTGTCAACCATTCTCAATGTTTAACAACCACCATGATAGTTAAATAATTTATTCCTTTGTAGTAGGGAAAAATTGGCTTTACGCAAAAACTGTAGCCATAGAGCTATCCACCAAAGCCATATATGCATGTAGTATAGCTTTACTCTTTCATTTTTCTCTATGTGTTACTTTGCCAGCATATTCCATGTGCTGACCCGTTTTCGGGCTGCAACGTTCATGTTGCAGACTTTTCAGACAACGAGTAAGATGCTTTAGGATCGTGGTTCTATACTCAGTGATGCCGTTGGAGTTGATGGACTCACTTATCTTCCAAGCCTTCCGCTGCTATCGTTATTAGATGGCCTTAAGCCATATTTATTGTAATAAGTTTCTTATTGGAGACATACGATGTAATAAGTGTGTGATTGCTACTCTGTTATAAATCCTTCAAGTACTGTGCGTGTCAGCATTACTGACCCAGGGATGACACTGATGCACAGAGATCGGACTGTTTGAGGTCTGGTCGCTACAAATATGGGATGGGCCTTCGGTTAGTAGGTTAGTCCCAAAAATGATAATAATGTGTAAAGTAAAACCCATAAACTTCCAAAAAGGGTAATATAATAGCATGGAACAATCAAAAATTATAGATACGTTGGAGACGTATCAGGTAGTAATGATACTAGTGCCTTATTGATCACCGCTAATCCACGCATGTCTCCTCGGTGGAATTGGTCGAGCGCCCTCATGAAGTCCATTTTTATGATCTGCCAGCAGGACATGTAGAAGCGCCCAGTAAAGCCATCTAGGCCTGGCGCCTTGTCAAGCAGCATGGTCTTGATGGTTTTCTCAATTTCCTCCATAGTGAACTGTGCCTCGAGATGAGATAGGTCGTGTGAGGGCAGGTTTAAGAGATCCAGGTTGATAGAAGTTTCTCTAGCCGATGATTCTCCCAATAGTGCATCGTAAAACTCATCCACCGCGGTAGTGACGACCGCTCCCTGGTGCTTCAAGGTCATGATGGCATTCTCTGTTTGCCTATAGCGGGCATGCTTGTGGAAGAAGCCCGTATTCACATCTCCCTCCTTCAAGAAGAGGAGCCAAGACCGTTCTCGAGCGATGGTTCTCTCGAGAGAGCTCAAGTCGATACGTTTCCTTTTTAACACTTTCCGCAGGCCATGCTCCTGAGCTGTGAGCACGCGCTTGTCGGCCGCCGCGTCCAACCGTCCAATTAGCTCCATTGCCATCGCGAGCTAAAGCTTGATGTTACCAATCCAACAATCACTCCAACTCTATAGGGCTTTCACAGTCGCTCTCAGTTTGTTTTCCAACAGGCAACACTATGAATGGATTACCCACGGTCGGTACGGACTGTCATGCTAATTGAACTGTGTCATGAAACCCTTCTACATTGGTCCAGAAACTTTCGAAGCAGAATCGATGGCCCATATGAAATTCCGCATCTAGGTCCACCAGAAGTGGGCAATGATCCGTGATCATTGTTCCTAGGTGTTGGGAGATCTTTCTTTCCAAGTGGTTTTGGTGATTGATGACAACACGTTTGCGGACTAATTGTATGCATTAAGCATTTCAGATTTTCATTCATTGGCACGAGACAATTTATTCCCCTCAGAGCACTAAGTGAAGATAGTGTAGTTCTCCTTTGTTTCGGTTTTGGTGGACTTGAGTCATATGAGTTACCGTACTATCAAGAGGGGGTCCGTATCGGAAAGGCTAGGGTGGAATCAACACGTACACATACCTTTTGCAGCACCATCCCATTTTGTCATCCTTTGGAGCATCCTTGTTATCGTGGAAGTGGCTTAGGAGTGGTGCCAGCGGTAGTACCGCAACACCGGAGCGGCAGTACCGCCCAGAGCCACAAGTGGTAGTACCTCCCGGGGCCACATGCGGCAGTACCGCCCCAGTTCCGCGCCTGTACCGCCTCGACTCGAGACATGTGTTTCTTGAAGGAAATATGCCCAAGAGGCAATAATAAAGTTATTATTTATTTCCTTAATTCATGATAAATGTTTATTATTCACGCTAGAATTGTATTAACCGGAAACTTACTACATGTGTGAATACATAGACAAAACATATAGTCCCTAGTATGCCTCTACTTGACTAGCCCGTTAATCAAAGATGGTTATGTTTCCTAACCATAGACATGTGTTGTCATTTGATGAATGTGATCACATCATTAGGAGAATGATGTGATGGACATGACCCATCCGTTAGCTTAGCATTATGATCGTTACAATTTCATTGCTACTGCTTTCTTCATGACTTATACAAGTTCCTCAGACTATGAGATTATGCAACTCCCGAATACCGGAGGAACACTTTGTGTGCTACCAAACATCACAACGTAAATGGGTGATTATAAAGGTGCTCTACAGGTGTCTCCGAAGGTGTTTGTTGGGTTGGCATAGATAGAGATTAGGATTTGTCACTCCGTGTTTCGGAGAGGTATCTCTGGGCCCTCTCAGTAATACTCATCACTATAAGCCTTGCAAGCATTGTGACTAATGAGTTAGTTGCGAGATGAATATTATGGAACGAGTAAAGATACTTGCGGGTAACGAGATTGAACTAGGTATGATGATACCGACGATCAAATCTTGGGCAAGTAACATACCGATGACAAAGGGAACAACATATGTTGTTATGCGGTTTGACCGATAAAGATCTTCGTAGAATATGTAGGAACCAATATGAGAATCCAGGTTCCGCTATTGTTTATTGACCGAAGATGAGTCTCGGTCATGTCTACATAGTTCTCGAACCCGTAGGGTCCAGTCGCTTAACGTTTGATGACGATTGGTATTATTAGTTTATGTGATTTGATGTACCGAAGGTTGTTTGGAGTCCCGGATGTGATCACGGACATGACGAGGAGTCTCAAGATGGTAGAGACATAAAGATTGATATATTGGATGGCTATGTTCGGACACCGGAAGTGTTCCGGAGAAGTTTCGGATAAAACCGGAGTACCGGGGGTTATGGGAACCCCCCGGGAAGCTATTGGGCCTCATGGGCCTTAGTGGAGAAGAGAGAGGGCTGGCCAGGAGGTGGTGCTCACCCCCCTTGCCCTAGTCCGAATTGGAAAAGGGGAGGGGGTGCTACGTCTTGAGCTTGCGTTGGTTTTCCTTGAAGAGGAAAGGGTGATGCAGCAATAGTAGCGTAAGTATTTCCCTCAGTTTTTGAGAACCAGGGTATCAATCCAGTAGGAGGCTCCTCAAAATTCCCACGCACCTACACAAACATACAAGAACTTGCAACCAACGCAATAAAGGGGTTGTCAATCCCTTCAAGGCCACTTGCGAAAGTGAGATCTGATAGAGATAATATGATAAGATAAATATATTTTTGGTATTTTATGATATATATTGGAAAAGTAAAGATGCAAATAAAAGTAGATTGAAAGCTTATATGATAAAAGATATACCCGGGGGCCATAGGTTTCACTAGTGGCTTCTCTCAAGATAGCATAAGTATTACGGTGGGTGAAAAAATTACTGTCGAGCAATTGATAGAAAAGCGAATAATTATGAGATTATCTAGGCATGATCATGTATATAGGCATCATGTCCGTGACAAGTAGACCGACTCCTGCCTGCATCTACTACTATTACTCCACACATCGACCGCTATCCAGCATGCATCTAGAGTATTAAGTTCATAAAGAACAGAGTAACACATTAAGAAAGGTGAAATGATGTAGAGGGATAAACTCATGCAATATGATATAAACCCCATCTTTTTGTCCTCGATGGCAACAATACAATACGTGCCTTGCTGCCCCTGCTGTCACTGGGAAAGGACACCGCAAGATTGAACCCAAAGCTAAGCACTTCTCCCTTTGCCAGAAAGATCAATCTAGTAGGCCAAACCAAACTGATAATTCGAAGAGACTTGCAAAGATAACTTAATCACACATAAAAGAATTCAGAGGAGATTCAAATATTTCTCATAGATAAACTTGATCATAAACCCACAATTCATCGGATCTCGACAAACACACCACAAAAAGAGTTACATCGAATAGATCTCCAAGAAGATCGAGGAGAACTTTGTATTGAGATTCAAAGAGAGAGAAGAAGCCATCTAGCTAATAACTATGGACCCGAAGGTCTGTGGTAAACTACTCACAACTCATCGGAGAGGCCTTGGAGATGATGTAGAGGCCCTCCGTGGTCGATTCCCCCTTCGTTGGAGCGCCGGCGAAGGCTCCAAGATGGGATCTCGCGGATACAGAAGTTTACGGCGGTGGAAATTGTTTTTCGTGGTCGCTTCTAATGTTTTCAGGGTACATGGGTATATATAGGAGGAAGAAGTAGGTCGGTGGACGCTCGAGGGGCCCGCGAGGCAGGGGGCGCCCTCCACCCTCGTGGCCACCTCGCTTGTTTCTTGACTTCCACTCTAAGTCCTTTGGATCGCGTTTGTTCCAAAAAGATCGCTCCTGAAGGTTTCATTCCATTTGGACTCCGTTTGATATTCCTTTTCTTCGAAACACTGAAATAGGAAAAAAACCAGCAATTCGGGCTGGGCCTCCGGTTAGTAGGTTAGTCCCAAAAATGATATAAAAGTGTAAACTAAAGCCCATAAACATCCAAAATGGGTAATATAATAGCATGGAACAATAAAAAATTATAGATACGTTGGAGACTTATCAAGCATCCCCAAGCTTAATTCCTGCTCGTCCTCAAGTAGGTAAATGATAAAAACAGAATTTTTTGATGTGGAATGCTACCTAGCATAATTCTCAATGTAATTTTCTTTATTGTGGCATCATTGTTCAGATCCAAATGATTCTAGATAAAAGTTTATAAAACATAAAAATAATAATACTTCGAAGCATACTAACAAATAATCATGTCTTATCAAAATAGCATAGCCAAAGAAAGCTTATCCCTACAAAACATATAGTTAGGCCATGCTTCATTTTTATTACACAAAATACTCCCATCATGCACAACCCCAGTTTCAGCCAAGCAATTGGTTCATACTTTTTAACGCGCTTCAGCTTTTTCAACTCTTACGCAATACATGAGCGCAAGCCATGGACATAGCACTATATGTGGTATATGGTGGTGGTTGTGAAGACAAAAAGGGAGAAGATAGTCTCAGATCAACTAGGCGTATCAACGGGCTATGGAGATGCCATCAATAGATATCAATGTAAGTGAGTAGGGATTGCCATGCAACGGATGCACTAGAGCTATAAATTTATGAAATCTCAACAAAAGAAACTAAGTGGGTGTGCATCCAACTCGCTTGCTCATGAAGACCTAGGGCATTTTTAGGAAGCCCATCATTGGAATATACAAGCCAAGTTCTATAATGAAAAATTCCCACTACTATATGAAAGTGACAACATAGGAGACTCTCTATCATGAAGATCATGGTGCTATTTTGAAGCACAAGTGTGGAAAAGAGATAGTAGCATTGTCCCTTCTCTCTTTTTCTCTCATTTTTTTATTTGGTGGGCTCTTTGGCCTCTTTTTTTTATTTGGTGGGCTCTTTGGCCTCTCTTTTTTAAGTACGAAGCCTCATCCCGACTTGTGGGGGAATCATAGTCTTCATCATCCTTTCCTCACTTGGGACAATGCTCTAATAATGAAGATCATCACACTTTTATTTAATTTACAACTCAAGAATTAGAACTCAATACTTAGAACAAAATATGACTCTATATGAATGCCTCCGGCGGTGTACCGGGATATGCAATGAATCAAGAGTGACATGTATGAAAAATTATGAAGGTGGCCTTGCCACAAATACGATGTCAACTACATGATCATGCAAAGAGCAATATGACAATGATGGAGCGTGTCATAATAAACGGAATGGTGAAAAGTTGCATGGCAATATATCTCGGAATGGCTATGGAAATGCCATAATTGGTAGGTATGGTGGCTGTTTTCAGGAAGGTAAATAATGGGTGCATGATACCGGCGAAAGTTGCTCGGCATAAAAGAGGCTAGCAAAGTGGAAGGGTGAGTGTGCGTATATCCATGGACTCACATTAGTCATAAAGAACTCATATACTTATTGCAAAAGTCTACTTACCCTCTAAGCAAAGTACTACTACACATGCTCCTAGGGGAAGGGTTGGTAGGAGTTAACCATCGTGCGATCCCGACCTCCACTCATAAGGAAGACAATTAAAAGAGCACCCCATGCAACAAATTTGTCACACAACTTTTACCATACGTGCATGCTACGGGACTTGCCAACTTCAACACAAGTATTTCTCAATTTCATAATTACCCAACTAGCATGACTCTAACATTACCACCTTTATATCTCAAAACGATTATCAAGCATCAAATTGATCCTAGTGTTTAATGCACTTACTATGATAGTTTTTATTAAACCCAACTTGGATGCTCATCATTCTAGGACCAAATTTATAACCATAGCAAATACCATGCTGTTCTAAAAGACTCTCAAAATAATATAAGTGAAGCATGCGAGATCAACAATTTCTTCAAAAGTAAGCCACCGCCATGCTCTAAAAGATATAAGTGAAGCACTAGAGCAAAAACTATCTAGCTCAAAACATATAAGTGAAGCACATAGAGTGTTATAATAAATTCTAATCAAGTGGGCTTCTACCAAAAGGTGTGTACAACAAGGATGATTGTGGAAAACTAAAAAGCAAAGACTAATATCATACACGACGCTCCAAGCAAAACACATATCATGTGGCGAATAAAAATATAGCTCCAAGTAAAGTTACCGATAGACGAAGACGAAAGAGGGGATGCATTCCGGGGCATCCCCAAGCTTAGGCTTTTGGTTATCCTTGAATATCTTGGGGTGCCATGGGCATCCCCAAGCTTAGGCTCTTGCCACTCCTTATTCCATAATCCATCAAATTTTTACCCAAAACTTGAAAACTTCACAACACAAAACTCAACGGGAAATCTCATAAGCTTTGTTAGTGCAAGAAAGAAAAACCACCACATAAGGTACTGTAATGAACTCATTCTTTATTTATACTAGATGATTCCCCACGCGTTGCTGCGGGAACATCCACATACAAATTACTGTAAATACTTATTTTACCATGAAATCGAATTTTTCAATTTGCAATTTACTTATTTTATGAGTTCATTCTTAGCATAGTTTAGGAGATGAACTCAACTTGCATCCGCTAAGACCAATATAGCATTAATGAGGACAATACAATGATGGGTGCAACACAAAAATAAGGTGATCAACAGTGAGAAAAAGTACTCAAAATTGTGTCCATATTTTTTCTTCCCAGGTGAAATAGTTCTGTTCATTCACTACCAACTTTCCATCTGTATAATGGAACACATGGCACTCATACATCCTTGATAGATGAGTATGATGTTAGCTCATCAATTTATACTTCAAGAGAATGTGGCACGGAAAGGAATAATGAGAGTCACGATACCTAGTTCAAACAGCTGGCTACCGAAACGGGTAGATCTGAAGCCAATGCATTCTATAACTATTATTTCATCGGAGTTGGGTTTAACTAAAGTTGGAAGTTGTGGGTTAAATGGTTCTAGCATCAGGCCCATGACACGGGACTAATGCAACCAAAGGCATAAGACGCTCCAATTAATAGTGTATTGCATAGCATCCAGAAGAATGATGCCAATCTACATCAAAAAAAGAGTAGACCCAATGTTGTGCGAAAAGTGCTAGTCATAGGTAAAGTTGAGTTAGTTTTTATTCCCAAAAAAGGTCTAGTTAGTTTCTGATGACAAAACAACAGTAGCGTACAAACTTTAGAACATGAGCGCCTGCTATCCTTCAACTATCGAGCCTAAAAATGCTACCACTAAAACAATATCTTACAACATTCAAACAATAATTGTGGGAAAAAACAGTAGACTATGTCATCATTGTAAAATTGGTCCTTGATTGAACTTTTCACTGCATAATCAGATCAAATTAAAGGAACAGACAAAGATTTCATTGGTAGTACTTGTATCGAAGATGTGAGAAATATAAACTCTTGGCAAACTATTGATAGAAAATTATCTTGTGTGCACGATCGACAACATGCTTCATTGAAATAAGAGAATAGTTAACTGCTCACGGGCAGGGTCCTCAGCGGCATTGAAGGAAAGATAGGAGTGCCATTGTGACCCGTATCACTTATCAGACCGATACATCTTCATAGTCCAACAATACCACGACAATGGCTACACCATGGCCCCAACCATGTCCATTATCCTCTATATAATCGAATGTTAAAGAATGTTGTAAGGCCCTCACTGTTTCTTCTCGCATGTACAATACTTTTATCAATAACCAAACTAAGATGTACCATCTTTAGGTCTCTACTAAAACGAAGTGATCCAAGAAATGAACTGATTGATGTACGTTAATCAAATTTATCAAAAAGCGTACTACTTATTGGGTCGATGATCGAATATGAAAATATCCAAAAAAATCACCGTGTATAGAACAATCAAGAGAGAACCAGCGCTAACCACACGTAGCGAAGACGGGGCTGCTGAACCATTCATGTAGGCCGACCGGGACAGTGAGCACGGTGAAGATGGTCGAAAACAACACTGAACATCCCGGCGAGCCCCACCATCTACTTCACGTTCCATCTGTTCACTTTTGTACCTACACAAACACTGTGACAGAGAGCTCAAATCGAGCCCACAACAGATGTCGAGGTAGGGCGGGTGAAGTTCGAGCGTACCATGTGATGAAGACCGTGATGGACTGGGTGATGGCGAACGCAAGACGACAAGGAGCCGGGAGTTGCCAAACATGGCCGAGAAGATGGTGACCCCGCAGTCAGTGGCTGCGCCGCGGAGACATCTTCTCCTGCGGACTCCTTCTCCTCTTCGAGAGCTGTAAGGCTAACATGTGGGTTTCCAATTCATTAGTCTTCCGCTAATCTTCAAGGGCTAAACCTGAATACTCTCGAGTAGAAGCCCTACTGGTTTTGGCCTTGTGGGGTAGAACATCTCTGTATTATATTACTCCTCTATTTATTCGGTGAAGAAGAAGAGAAAGCGCCGGTTTTAGAAGATGAGGAGGTTGATGGGAAATCAATCGTAGTGGGAGTTGATTAGTAAGATAATAAATGTGCATGCCAACTATTGGGCCATGAAGCTAGCATGCAAAACGCAGCGACCAGGTTTCATCTGACTCAACCATGCACATGCAGCAGAAAACATGCGTACGTAATGGGAAAAAAACGTCCACATGGCAGGGGTAACTAGCGATGACGTTGTTGTTTCCGGTGGTGGATCCCGCATGTAAGCTAGAGGTGGAAAGATGATGTGGCTGACCTGCTGATGTGGATAGGCTGCATGTCAAGGGAAATATGATGGTGGGGATGAACTATTTAGGTATTATAGATTGGTGTTAAACCTACTGTATTCCAACTTCTCTATGGTTCATACCCTTACATACTAGCCATAGATGCATCAAAATAAGCAAACAACACACGAAAAACAGAATCTGTCAAAACCAGAACAGTCTGTAGCAATCTATAACTCTCGAATACTTATGGAACTCTAAAAATCCTACTAAAATAGGAAGTCCTGGGAAATTTGTCTATTGATCTACAGAAAAAAGAATAAACACAAAAGCACGTTTCTGTGAATTACTAAAATTATTTTCGTGCCTGCAAAGTTTCTGTTTTTCAGTAGAATCAAATTAACTATCACCATAGGTTATCCTATAGGTTCTACTTGGCACAAACACTAATTAAAACATGAAAACACATCTAAACAGAAATTAGATGCAAAATTTATTACTAAACAAAAGCAAAAACAAACAAATAAAATAAAATTGGGTTGCCTCCCAACTAGCGCTATTGTTTAACGCCCCAAGCTAGGCATAAAAGCGAGGATAGATCTAAGTAGTGCCATCTTTGGCACTCAATTCATAAGTAGCTCGCATGATAGATTCATAAGGTAATTTGACTTTCTTTCTTGGAAAGTGTTCCATGCCTTTCCTTAATGGAAATTGGAATCTAATATTCCCTTCATATCTATAATTGCACCAATCGTTCTAAGGAAAGGTCTACCAAGAATAATAGGACATGAACGATTGCAATCTATATCAAGAACGATAAAATCTACGGGCACATAGTTCCTATTTGCAACAATAAGAACATCATTGATTCTTCCCATAGGCTTTTTAATGGTGGAATCCGCAAGGTGTAAATTTAAAGAGCAATCATCAAGATCATGGAAACCTAGAATATCACATAAAGTTTTCGGAATTGTGGAAACACTAGCACCCAAATCACATAAAGCATAACACTCATAATCTTTAGTTTTAATCTTTATAGTAGGTTCCCACTCATCATTAAGTTTTCTAGGTATAGAAACTTCCAAATTAAGTTTTTCATCATAAGATTGCATCAAGGCATCAACAAAATGTTTGGTAAAAGCTTTATTTTGACTATAATCATGAGGAGAATTCACAACGGATTGCAACAAGGAAATACAATCTACTAAAGAACAATTATCATAATTAAATTCCTTGAAATCCAAGATAGTGGGTTCAATGCTATTTAAAGTCTTGACCTCTCCAATCCCACTTTTACCAAATTTAGCATCAAGATCTAAGAACTCCGAATCATTGGGATGCCTTTTAACTAAAGTTGACTCATCTCCAGTCCCATCATTATCAAGATTCATATTGCAAAACAAAGATTTAATAGGGGACACATCAATAACTTTTAGATCTTCATCATTATTTTCATGGAAACTAGAAGAACACACTTTTACAAAGCAATCTTTCTTAGCACGCAATCTAGCGGTTCTTTCCTTGCACTCATCAATGGAAATTCTCATAGCCTTGAGAGACTCATTGATATCATGTTTAGGAGGAGTAGATCTAAGTTTCAAAGAATCAACATCAAGCGAAAGTCTATCAACGTTCCTAGCCAAATCATCAACTTTAAGCAACAAGGCATTAAAATTCTTTTGAGAGATCATAAATTCTTTCACACTATTCTCAAAATCAGAGTGCATATTATTAAAATTACCATAACAATTATTGTAGGAATTTCCATAATTATTAGAGGAATTACTAGGGAACGGTCTAGGATTAAAGTTTCCTCTATAAGCATTCTTACCAAAATTATTCCTACCAACAAAATTCACATCCATAGCTTCATTATTATTCTCAATCAAAGTAGACAAAGGCATATCATTGGGACCAATAGGAGCACTCTTAGTAGCAATTTTTTTCATAAGTTCATCCATCTTCCCACTCAAAACATTAATTTCTTCTATGTCATGCACTTTTTTACTAGTAGATCTTTCGGTGTGCCATTGAGAATAGTTAGCCATAATATTATCAAGGAGTTTGGTAGCTTCGCCTAAGGTGATTTCCATAAAAGTGCCTCCCGCGGCTGAATCTAAAAGATTTCTAGAAGCAAAATTCAATCCAGCATAAATTTTTTGTATGATCCTCCATAAATTCAAACCATGAGTAGGGCAATTGTGAATCATCAATTTCATTCTTTCGCAAGATTGGGCAACATGCTCATGATCAAGTTGTTTAAAATTCATAATATCATTTCTAAGAGAGATGATCTTAGCGGGAGGAAAATACTTAGAGATAAAAGCATCTTTGCACTTATTCCATGAATCAATACTATTCTTAGGCAAAGACGAAAACCAAACTTTAGCATGATCTCTAAGTGAAAATGGAAATAACTTCAATTTAACAATATCCTTATCCATATCTTTCTTCTTTTGCATCTCACACAAATCAACAAATTTGTTTAGATGGGTAGCGGCATCTTCACTAGGAAGGCCAGAGAATTGATCTTTCATAACAAGATTCAACAAAGCAGCATTGATTTCACAAGACTCAACATCATTAAGAGGAGCAATCGGAGTACTAAGGAAATCATTATTATTGGTATTGGAAAAGTCACACAATCTGGTATTGTCTTGCGCCATCATGACAAGCAATCCAATCACACAAGCAAACAAAAAGGCAAGCGAAAGAGATAGGAGATTGGGAAAGAGAGGGCGAATAAAACGACAAGGGTGAAGTGGGGGAGAGGAGAACGAGAGGCAAATGGCAAATAATGTAGGTGCGAGGGAGATGAGTTTGTGATGGGTACTTGGTATGTCTTGACTTGAGCGAAGACCTCCCCAGCAACGGCACCAGAAATCCTTCTTGCTACGTCTTGAGCTTGCATTGGTTTTCCTTGAAGAGGAAAGGTGATGCAGCAATAGTAGCATAACTGTTTCCCTCAGTTTTTGAGAACCAAGGTATCAATCCAGTAGGAGGCTCCTCAAAAGCCCCACACACCTACACAAACAAACAAGAACTCACAACCAACGCAATAAAGGGGTTGTCAATCCCTTCAAGGCCACTTGCGAAAGTGAGATCTAATAGAGATAATATGATAAGATAAATATATTTTTGGTATTTTATGATATAGATTGGAAAAGTAAAGATGCAAATAAAAGTAGATTGAAAGCTTATATGATAAAAGATAGACCGGGTGGCCATAGGTTTCACTAGTGGCTTCTCTCAAGATAGCATAAGTATTACCACTACAAAAAAAATACACTTCCGTGATGATACGTGTTTGTCACAGTAGGTCGCGTTTTCTGTCATGCATGTACATCCATGACAAATTTATGATAGAATCAAGATATTCATACCCGTGCTGTCGTAGAAGTGTTCCATGACATTACCAAAATTATCATCACGGAAGTGTCCACTTCCATGACGATAAATCACGCGTCACAGAAGTGCTTTCGTCAAGGGTGACCGACACGTGGCATCCACCGTAACGGAACGCCGTTAAGCTATCGGGTCGGGTTTTGGATCCGATAACCCGTTAACAGCCCCAACCAATGGGGATTTTCCGCGTGTAAAATCATCATTGGCTGGAGGAAACACGTGTCGGCTCACGGTTGGGACAGATGTCATCCGCTCATTGGACCGAAGGCGCCTATGATACGGCGACACGTGGCACGGCCCAAACAAAGGCCCATTCCTGTGAAAAGGCCGGCCCGTTTGACTTGGTCAAAAGGTGGCGGGCTGGCCCAACGAAAGCCTGTTAACGGCCTGTTCGCATATAGCCCATTTACAGCCCGCTAACCCAGGGCCCGTTACACCCTATCCGAATTAGGCCCAGTAGCGTTATCTGGGCCGCCCAATATGATTCAGCCTGTTTTAACTTCCGGCCCATGTGTGGCCCATGACTTCTTTCGGCCCATATGAGGACCTTTGTAACTCTTGGCCCATTAACGACCCGTGGTGAAAGTGGCCCGTAATGAACAGTGAATCACTTTATACCCATTAACGGCCTATTATTCCATTGGGCCGTTTCCAGCCCAAGTTATCTTTCGACCTTCTCAGGGCCCATTGATTCTTGGGCTCATTTGCAGCATTCGGTTACATACGGCCCGTTATTGTCATTTTCTGCTTGTGGGCCAAATTCAGCCCGTTGTTACAGTTGGCCCGTTTGCGGACCATTAATACATTGGGCCATTTTCATGTCAAAAAAAACCAGTTGGGCTGTTTTCATAGAGTTATCAAATACGGCCTATTAACGGCCCGTTATGGTCCACGAATAGTACGGCCCATGATTGGCGAAATGATGATACGCCCCGTAGAAGGCCCATGGATCCTACGGCCCGTATGAGGCCCATGAATAGTACGACCCATAGAAGGCCCATGGATTATACTGCCCGTAGAAGGCCCATGGACCCTACGGCCCGTAGAAACCCATGGACCCTAAGGCCCGTATAGAAGGCCGATGGATCCTACGACCCGTATAGAAGGCCAATGGATCCTACGGCCGGACGAAGGCCCATGGAACATACGGCCTGCAGGAGGCCCATGGTTACAACAGTCCATGTGTTGCCATGATTATTTTGGCCTAGTTACCAAAAATAAGCTATTGTGGCCACTAGAAAAAAATAGAAAAAGAACTGCAGTGACTACAAGCAAACAACTAAACAAGACAATAAGGAAATAAATAAGTAACCAATTAACGCTAGCCTATTACCCCTATTACACATATTACATCCACTGGGCATCAAAGTTCGCCACCAGTGCAAATATAGGGAACAAAGCAGCACATTACATACACTGGCCGTCAAAATTGGCCACCATTGAAATAAACGCGGCAGCAAAACAAGAGCATAACTGAAACAACTTCAGAAGAGCTCAAGAAACGTTATTCTAGGTATCCACCATGCCGGGAATAAGCTTAGCAAGCTGATTAGCTTTGTCCTGTTTGGCGCTAAAATCCTCCAACGCTTTCTATTGCACCAGAAAGTATGCATCTGAATGCTCCAGGGACTTTTGCAGTCCTTCTGCTTCTTGTCGCAGCACAACTGATCGATGTCTTTCAGCTTGTAGTTGAGACTCAAGAAACCGAACCGATTCAGAAAGTGCGTTTGAATAGCTTGTGCAAGCGGTAGTGGCGAGTAACTCGAACACTAAACCAAGACAGGACTTTGGGGTTGTCTCGTTGTCTTCAAGATAGTCTTCCTTAGCTGTTTTATCAGCATTGTTGGAGACCAACAAGGATGTGTCACTATCCTGAACCTTATTTGTATTACTTTCTTTACCATTGCTTAATAAGGCACTCTTCCCCAATATTCTGTCAGCATTCTAAAAGAAGAAACAAGCAGACACAAAACAAGTTTAGCATGTACTAGTATATGAAACTCATTTCGGTGAACCAGTTCAGTAGTAAGGTGGATACGATTAAACTACCAAGTCTTCTGTTGCCAAGTACTAGTACATAATAAAAGCATCAAACAAACATATATCTATGTCCTATGGTCACTACATTGTCTTGCCAAATCAAAATAGAGACATGGTTCAAATCATATCAGTTCAAGACAAAGCAGCAGTGAAAGAATACAAAGCGTGGGAAACTACACCACGCAACAAGATTTCAGATGGGTACCACGGGTCTACATGTACAACAACACTATTGGCTCTGTTGTGATGCTAGTAATGTGCATGATATGAAAGTCAACTGTATACACAATTGAAATTGAAATCAACAGAGCTATTGATAAGAGCAAACCTGTTAAAGAAACATGCGTGAACATACCTGCTGTGCCATTGGAGTTTCGATTGGATCCTTCAATTTAAAAATAAGTTTGTATGAGTAAATACAGTGATACAAGAGCAAAGTAATCATAGTTAAAAAAGGCGTGCCTAAGCGAGTGCTTAAGCGTGCCTAGGCTCTAGGCGTTGGCAAAACGCATTGCGCATAACTATGCATAATCTTTGCATAACTGCGCATAAGCATGCACTTTGGTCAGTAAAGCGCAAGGCGGTGGCAAAACGCACAATTAACGCCTAGCGCTTTTTTGAACTATGATAGCAATGGAATCTTAAATTAGAACAATTGTTCTTCAGGTTTAGGCACTTGTTCTACATGAATAGAGTACAGTAAGACGCAAGAATATAAAACTTAAAAATAGAAAATGAGCTCATAGACCTTACCACATTCTTGGTTCGGGACCAATACAGAACAAGGCGTTCCTAGTCATCGTCCAGTAAATGTGTCTCAGGAGAACGTAAGGGAATTTGATGAGTTTCTTTGCCGGTGAAGTACGTTTTCTTCAGGTAATTTCGATACTGCCACCAAGCATTCTTGAAGATAGCAGAGGTATTAGCACATGTTACCTCATCCTGAGTTTCCAAATCGGTCCTTCTCTATAGAGAAAAATGGGAAAATTTGCTATATTATAACCATCATGGAGCTAGGATGTATGGGACGAAGCAAAGTAATTGCCATGAATAACATTAGTTACACATAACTCCTGGACAAACACCTGCAACTGACATTTTCCTTCATCTTCAGTATAATATTTCCAAGATGGGAAGATACACACATACGATTTAACAACATCAAATGCGATAGATGCTAAACTATGACTAGCTGGTTGTGCTTCCTCCACAGGAATAGGCGTACTAACTGGTGGAGTTAGGGTTTGCCGTGATAGTACTGGCCCTTTGGGCGCTGGAGCTGCCTTACGAACTGCTCTTGTTTGGGAGCTCTGTGGTGGAGATGGTGCTGTGTCAACAGGAACTGGGTTACTATCGGATGGGGTTGGGGTTAGATTGGGTGAAGCTGGTTCTCTGTCCATCGCAGTAGGGGTACAATCTGCGAGAGTTTGGGTTATGTGTGGTAGGGCTGGTTCTTGTGCATGTACAACCGGGGTGCTATCTCCACCAAGAGGTAGCACTGTTTTATTTGAAGACCATGTTTTTAGTCCGCTAGATACTGGCATCACCCGCTCCAATTCAAATGGCTGATAAACAGGAAACATAGTTGAATGTACAGACATTGTATGAGAGACAGATGCAATAGATAATGTGGAAAAAAGAGGGCATGAAATAATTGACATGTATGTTGTTTAACTAAAACGGATAGCATGACATAATTTCACATATATGATGTCTATCTAAACTGGATAGCATAGCATAACATAATTCAAAGATATGATGAATAATTAAACAGGATCGCATGACATAATTCACCTACATGTTATCTAAGTAATCGGGATCACATCATTTAATTCACATATGTGATTTATATGCTAAACAGAGGGCATTTGATATGATGTCTGAACTAAGAACATGGTGTTGAATATTGTGTATATGATGTCTAAACTATGCAATGCAAGACACCGTATGCATGATATGAGCAGTATAACCATGCCAAGTTAGAGCATACACCTCAGTGGGGGAATATGACTGGTCATCTGTCTCTGAATCCATCTCTGAGGAGCTATCGGGACCCAACAAGAGATCTGCTTCGACAGGTAGCACTGCCTGCTCTAAAGGCCTTGTTTTCACTCCAGATTTTTCCATCTCCCACCCAAATGGCTGATTCACAGGAAGAGTAGTTTAATGTACAAACATTGTCGACAAATGGAAATGTAATGAAGAAAAGGATGGGCAATATATCATTCAAATATATGATGCCTGGTTAAACAGGATGGCATTGCACATTTCACATATATTATGGCTGGCTAAAAAACACGAGACTGCATAATTCCCATATATGATATAGAAACTAAACAGGTGGCATTACAGAACATGTCTAAACTAAGCAGATGACATATATGATGTCAAAAGTAGGCACTGCAAGGCAACATATGCATGATATGACTAACATAATCATGCCAAGGTAGAGCAAACACCTTGGGGGGTAAATAGGAGTGGTCAACGGCGTCTGAAACCGCATCAGAACAGATATCTTCCTCTGGATTACAATCTGGAGAGGGGTGGGGAGGGTTTGCCATTGAACCCACCATGGAGTGATGTCTGCATGACATTGTATTGCCGCGCAGAACTCTTCTCTTTTTCTCTACATGTTCAGCATGACTGTGTACAATATCTGACATGCATACGAAAAAATATGGTGAGATTATGTAAGGAGAGCATGCAGAAATTTAGAGTGATGGTAACAACCAGTGGATCGACGTTTTTCCGTTGAACCAAAATAGCCCTAATGGATCGACGTGAATGTATAGTAATAAGTGATGCAACAAGTGTACAACCTCTTTGCCGTAGCCGTGTCGACCTCAACATCATTGGGTTGGTCGCTAAAGCAGTTGAGGCAGAGGTGGCTGTCGAAGGTGTGGAGGAAGATCTGAGGAATCTGTAGATGGTGTCCAGGGCACTACTCTATTGTGATGGATCGTTCTGTCGTTGGAGCAGCTCCGGTGAGCCGTAAGACGTTAAGGCTGAAGCAGCACAAGACACACATCGTCAATCTCAAGTGGGATTCTAATAACATCTCCAGTAGATGATGTAAAATGGATGTAAAATTAACATCACCAAAAACCACCTGACTACAACAGATGAGGTAAAAACTGTTGACTCTGAACTTAACTGTCGGAACTGAAATTTACTGTGGAATCTGAATGCTACTGTCAAAACTGAACACAATGGTAGCAGAGAGGAACTTGACATGTAGTTTAGGGAGGGCTTGCAGTTCATCTTCAACCTGCACCCCCCTGAGCCGCCAGCCACCACTGGCCGAACTGCCGGCCCCAGCGCCGCCTCGCCGCCCCGAAACAACTCGCCACCGCCGCCCCGGCCAGCCCTCTAGGCCCCCCGCCCCCCGCCCTGAACCCTAAGATAGATAGTGGGTACCTCTCCGGCGAGCCCCCGTCCCCGCTGCGGGTGGTTCTTCCTTAACTCTGGCGAGCCCCCCCAACCCCTAAAAATCGACTGACCCAAAAGTCGATTCAGTCGACTGAAGTGTGGCTTAATCGGAGCAGAGCAGCAGCACGAGCGAGGGGGAGAACAGCAGCAGCAGCTGGGCGAGCGAGCGATGGAGCGAGAGTCGGAGCAGCAGCAGCAGATCCGGCTGGTAGGGACGCGCCGCCGAAGGGGCCTCGCACTGGGGAAGAGCCGCCGTGGATATGTCGCCCGCGGCGCCGGCTTCAAGGTAGCCGCTCCATGGGGGTGCAGGATGGAGCATCGTCAGCGCCGGGAGGTCGAGTTAAGGAGAAGGTGCGATGCGATGAGTGTACAACCTCTTTGGTGGCGCCGAGTAGGCCTCGGCTTCGTCCAAGGAGTCGGTGAGGATGCTGCGGTTTCGGTGGAGCAAGTTAAGGCGACACTGTGGGGATGGAGCAGCTGCGATAGACGAGGAAATTGTCGGAGCAGCTCCTTGGAGGTGGAGGACGGGGCGGCTGAACCGGCGGGACGGCAAGATGGACGACGACTCCTCATCCGAGGAGGTGGACGAGGCACGTCGAGCTGTTGCGGTGGACGACGTCATCGGGGAAGAGGCTCCGGCTGGGCAGCGGTGATGTGGCGGACGGAGGAGGGTGGGGTTTCGCGGCTAGAGCAGAGAGGTTATGGCGGCCTGGGATTTCGAATGGCGAAAAGGGGGCGATGGGAGGGGGTGAAGCATGATTTAGGGACGCGCTTGTCCAAAATGTAGGGTGTGTTACAAAAGTAGCCCCCACCGATTTGAACTAGCGGCCCTTTCGGCTCAGGGTTAGAAGGGGGATTTCACGTGTTAGGATTTGGCAGCTGGAGGGAGTTTTCGGGCGCGTTGTAATTTCGGGATAGCAAGGCGCGGGTTGTGAAGGCGCCAGTTTTGAGAGCACGATATCTGAATTTTCGGGATATAACAAGACGCGGGTTGAATTTTAGGGACAAGCCTAACGTGTAGTAATATTGTACTTGTACGTACCAAATCAATTCGCACTTCCCTCAACCAAAAAGAAAACAAAAAAAAAACTATTCACACCACACAAAGAGAGAGTCTTGCCCCGTTTTACTATACAAATGCTATTCAAAGCTGGAGTATGAATCCATGTTATGTCCGATTAATTTTTTTCGCTTGGTGTATAATGCATGTAACCTACTCATACCAACATTTTAGTGCATTCCAAATGTCTATACTACCGCTGCAATTCAAACTAAATTTGAATTCGTTTCTCTATTTCAATAAGAATCTACAATCATGATTGTTGCCAACTTCAACCATCATAGTTTCCTTGCTATCCGCCAGATATAAATCGGACGGCCTATAATGCAGGATGGCAGGCACACCATCATCAACAACTCCGTTTTTTATAAGAGTAGAGATAAAATATATTAAATGTAGTATAACATGTTCATAACCACACCATGTGTATCACCGTTATATATATTCACACATGCGTCGGTTTAAAACACTATGATAAATTCTTCAAATATCCGAATTCGCTTTTTGTAATGAAGTATATATGATCTCTATTCGTCTTTTACACCCACACAACCCTCTTATCTTTGTAGCTAGCGCTAACTTTCTCTTGTGCATGCACACGCCCACATCCCTCTCACCCTCCCTCAGCATTCTCTAGATCCATCGTGCAAATTCGTCTTTTCACTTTAGGTCGTTCACCCATGGTGTGTGTAGGCCCCCCAGCTCCTTCTTTACGGCACACATCGATCGATATGCCTCTCTAGCCAGGTGTGCCTAGCACAAACACAAGCTTCCCCTCTTCTCTTGTCACCGTCCATGCCTCACTCCCACCACTCTTTTCATCGTTCTTGTACTCGCACCCTCCTCCCCCCTCGAAATAGTATGCCTCTTGTACCACCTCCTACATGCATCCCTCTCTCTCTATCCTTCTCCTCGTGCCTCATTTGCTTCTAACACACACATGCATGTATACCGATCGATCTCCCAACATATACCTAGATCGACTTTAACTACCCCCCCATCGATCGACGTACCTCACAAGTTATGTCTCTCCTTTCTCTAACAAAGGGAGATTGATCTTCCTATGTAGTTATGTCTGCTTACCACAGCCACATCATCCCCCCTCATCATTCGTGCATGCCTCCTGTCCCGTCTCTCACACGCACGTGCACAGACAACAAGCAGCCATCTCCTCTCTTATTGATATTGCGGGCGTGCCCCCCGTCTGTCTAGCAAGCCTATCCCACCATTTGTTAGAAGCAACTCCACGACCACCCCCTCCAACACTCTAGCTCTGTCTCTCTCCCAACCTTATTCCTCTCCTGCACATATGCATGGATGCCGATCGATCTCCCTTAATACACGAGGCAGATCGATCTCCTTAATACATGAGGTAGGCCTCTCTCCTCCTCCACACATATACCAGCCATTGTACCTCTATAGTTAATTGGGCCTCCCTCTTCCCCCACCACACACCGATAGTCGAGCGCTGAAGGTAAGTATCCATGGCATAGAGACAAACTGCACATGTCCCCTCTCACGTTCCAGTAGGCTAGCCACTCTATATCTTTGACGTGGGCACACACAAATTCGATGGCAGTCTTTATCGATCACGCGCGCGCACACACACACACACATCATCCCTCTCTTCGATTCTATGGACACCTCAAGCCGATGATACCTCCACTCTCTTCTCATGGATCGCCCCCTCTATATATATGTTATATCCAGGACTCTACTTCACACTGTCGGGGGTTGGGTGCGACATATGCCAAGGGATGGCTTATCATGGTGGGGGCGAGTAGAACGTCGCCGGTGCCTGGAAACGGGATGAGGCGAAGGCATGCACGCCGGTGAATCTTACCCAGCTTCAGGGCTCTTGATGGGGTCATGTACCTAAGGTAGGGTCATGGACCTGATCTAAGTACCTTACCCAAGGACACCCTTAGAAGAGGTCACCTTCCAGTCGACCAACGAGGGACTCACTCGACTGACTGAAGGACTCGACCACGAAGACTCACTCGACCACCAGGAGGTCAAGAGGCACTCTGCACTGCAACGGCCTGTAATTAAGTAGGCTTTATGATAGTAAAGACACTTTATGTGGGGCGTTATCAGTAACGCCCCAGACTTAACTCACCTTAAACCCTCTCCTACGTGGGTTTGCTGGGGTCCTGGCGCACTCTATATAAGCCACCCCCCTCCACAGGCAGAAGGGTTCGGCACCTTGTAACTCATATACTCATAATCCACTCGACCGCCTCCGGGCTCCGAGACGTAGGGCTATTACTTCCTCCGAGAAGGGCCTGAACTCGTACATCCTTTGTGTTTACAACCTCTCCATAGCTAGGACCTTGCCTCTCCATATCTACCCCCCACTCTACTGTCAGGCTTAGAACCACGACAGTTGGCGCCCACCTTGGGGCAGGTGTTTTAGCGATTTTGTGGAGAAGTTGCGATTCTTCCGAGTACTTTCATCATGGTGTCTGCTGGAGTTTTGGTCGAGGGTCAAGAGATCCGTCTCGGCACTCTCACCTTCATCGCCGACGACTCCGCATGGCTCCAGGAGGCTCCACTCGACGTAGATGCGCTCCCCGTCCGCGGTGCGACGCATTTTCGCGCATGTGTCCGCGGCGTTCTGCTGCGGCAGCCGTCGACCCAGTATCGGTCGACTCCTCTATCGTCCACCCTCCCGGTCTCCCGCCAGCGCAAGCGCTCAGGCCGGTCAAGGCTTCAGCGATGGGTGAGGCACGCGGTGGCTCGCCAATCGGCCACCACCCAAGTCGCGGCAATCGAGCCCGACGAATATCTCTACGGCTTGTTCGACCTGTCGACTGACTCCGTAGAGACTGCATCCGAGTGCGGTAGCAGTGATCCAGCGGCAGAAATCTTGATGGTCGACGGGCCCCGCGGTCCCCCTGGCTTCGCCCATGACGGTGGAGCAGGTGACGGAGACGACCCCGCACGAGGCTACGAAGAGTACCAGCCCGAGCCACTCGACTCTCTGCAAAGAGAGGAACTTCGCCGCAGGAACGTGGATGCCCTGCATACTCCCATCGCAGGAGAAACCCCCGAGGCTCGTGCCTTGGAGGAGGCGCGTCTGGCCAATTTGGCCGAGCGCACTCGGCTGGAGAACCTTCAGCGAGCACTCGACGAGCGCGCGCGGCAACGAGTTCCCGACACCAATCGACGTCAACTCTTCCCGCCGACTCAGGTATATCGAACCCCAATCCAGAATTTAGCAGCTGCGACCCGTATAGCAGAGTCCATCCAGCCTTCGCAGTCGGAAGCTGGCAGAGGTTTGCTGCAGATCAGGGATCTGCTTCGGGCAGCAGGAGATCAGAATTCAGCCGTGTCTCAGTCGCGCAACAGAATTCACAGTCGATCCGTCACTGTGAATACGGTTCAGTCGGCTCACAGCCCCAGATCGCCTCCGCGGCGTGAAGGGCGCGAGAATCGGCGAGATCAATATGGCGACAGACTCGACCGAGATGATAGGCGTCGAGTGCCCAATTCCCCTCCGAGGGGAGGGTCTTACGCTCCTCGGCAGCCAGATGATAGGCGTCAGTACAGTACAGGGCGTAGGATTCCAGTCGACCCCAGAGAACCAGGCTTCGACGTGCGATCCATTATCGTGCAAGGGTTGGTCGACCGGAATAGAGCCCATCGAGGTGGACTCGACAGAGATGTACCCACAAGCAGTTGAGTGCATGTTTCTGGTCCTAAATGTTTCAGCAGAGCTATCAGAGCCGCAGTTATCCCTCCCAATTTCAGGTTGGCAACAGGAGTCAGCAAGTTCACTGGTGAGTCTAAGCCTGAAACTTGGCTTGAAGACTACCGAGTGGCAGTTCAGATTGGCGGTGGGAACGACGAGGTGGCCATGAAGCATTTGCCCCTCATGCTGGAAGGTTCTGCCAGGGCATGGTTGACTCAATTACCTCCCAGCAGCATTTACACTTGGGAAGATCTGTCCCGAGTGTTCGTCAGAACGTTTGAAGGAACTTGCAAGCGACCAGCTGGATTAACAGAGTTGCAAGTCTGCGTGCAGAAGGCTAATGAGACTCTCAGAGAGTATATTCAGAGGTGGATCACTTTGCACCACACTGTGGAAAATGTGTCTGATCATCAGGCAGTCTGCGCCTTCAAAGACGGCGTCAAGAATAGAGAACTGAGTTTGAAGTTTGGTCGAACCGGTGACATGACCTTGAGTCGGATGATGGAGATTGCTACTAAATACGCCAACGGTGAAGAAGAAGACCGACTCCGAAGCGGCAAGCACAAGCCGAGTCAGTCGGAAAAAGGAAACACCAGTCGGAAACAGAAGCGGAAAGCTGAACTGGCAGCTCCTGAAGAGGCTCTGGCCGTGACTCAGGGAAAGTTTAAGGGGAAACCAAAAGGATCCTGGAACCCCAAGAAGGTAAAGGATAAAGAAGGGAACGACGTAATGGATATGCCATGTCACATCCACACGAAGAAAGACGAAGAAGGGAATATCATCTACCCGAAGCACACCACTCGCCAATGTCGACTCCTGATCCAGCAGTTTTAGGGAAAACAGTCTAAGGACAAGGAGAAGGAGTCGGACAAAGCTGAAGACAAGGAGGACAGTGAGGAAGGATATCCGCATATCAACTCCACTCTGATGATCTTTGCAGATGTGGAAAGCAAGAGTCGACTGAAAGTCATTAACCGAGAGGTGAACATGGTTGCCCCAGCGAAAGCAAATTATCTGAAATGGTCTCAAACACCCATCATATTCGACCAATCTGATCACCCGACTCATATTGCCACCCCTGGGAGGCAAGCTTTGGTGGTCGATCCAGTTGTCGAAGGCACGCGACTGACAAAGGTGCTGATGGATGGTGGAAGTGGGCTGAATCTGTTATATGCAGACACACTGAAAGGAATGGGCATTCCGATGTCCCGACTAAGCACTAGTAACATGAGCTTTCATGGAGTTATACCAGGGAAGAAAGCCGAGTCACTCGGCCAAATAGCTTTGGACGTGGTGTTTGGTGACTCGAAACACTTTCGCAAAGAAAAGTTGATGTTTGAGGTCGTGGATTTTCAGAGTGCATATCATGCCATTTTGGGGAGACCAGCTTATGCACGGTTCATGGCTCGACCATGTTACGTGTACCTCAAATTGAAGATGCCCGGCCCCAAAGGAGTGATCACTGTCACCGGTGATAGGAAAAAGGCAGAAGAGTGCTTTCAGAAGGGCTCTAAGATTGCCGATTCCCAAGTGACAGCGGTCGAGTTCGAGGAATACAAACAAAACGCAGATCCGAGTGATTTGCTGCGATCAAAGAAACCCGCCACAGAGTCTGCATTCCAGTCGTCTGGGGAGACGAAGCCTGTTCATATTCACCCGACCGACCCCGATGCAGCTCCGACCCGCATCTCCACAACACTCGACCCAAAATAGGAAGAAGCACTCATCCAGTTCCTCCGTGAGAACTGGGACATTTTTGCATGGAAGCCCGCTGACATGCCAGGTGTTCCCAGGGGACTGGCTGAGCATCGCTTAAGAGTCGACTCATCTGTAAAACCAGTCAAAGAGCATCTTCGGCGGTCCGCCGTCCAGAAGAGAAAAGCCATTGGTGAAGAAGTGGCTCGACTGTTGGCGGCAGGATTTATCCGCGAGATATACCACTCCGAGTGGCTCGCTAATGTCGTCATGGTTCCTAAGAAGGACAAGTCGCTCCGAATGTGCATTGATTTCAAGCACATCAACCGGGCCTGCCCGAAAGATCATTTTCCTCTCCCTCGCATAGATCAAATTGTTGACTCGACCGCGGGATGCGAGAGGTTATCTTTTTTAGATGCTTACTCCGGGTACCACCAGATCCGTCTGTACGGGCCCGACGAGGTAAAAACAGCTTTCATCACTCCATTCGGGTGCTTCTGCTATATCACCATGCCATTCGGCCTCAAGAATGCCGGAGCCACATTTATGCGAATGATTCAGAAGTGTCTACTCACTCAAATCAGTCGGAATGTGGAAGCATATATGGATGACATCGTTGTCAAGTCACGAAAAGGTTCCGACCTGCTCGCTGATCTCGCCGAAACATTTGCCAACCTCAGAAGGTATAATATCAAGCTCAATCCATCAAAGTGCACATTTGGAGTTCCTGGTGGCAAGTTACTCGGTTTTCTTGTTTCCGAACGGGGAATCGACGCTAATCCAGAGAAGATTGGCACTATTCTCCGAATGAAACGCCCTGTGCGAGTGCACGATGTCCAGAAGCTTACTGGATGCTTGGCCGCATTAAGTCGATTCATCTCACGACTCGGTGAAAAGGCATTGCCTCTTTACCGACTGATGAAGAAGACAGACAAGTTCGAGTGGACTCCAGAAGCTGATGCAGCGTTTGCCGAGCTCAAAACTCTGCTCTCCACCCAGCCGGTGCTTGCTGCTCCAATCAGCAAAGAGCCTCTGTTGCTCTATATTGCAGCCACAGGACAAGTCGTCAGTACTGTGCTTACGGTCGAGCGGGAAGAAGAAGGAAAAGCTCTCAAAGTTCAGCGCCCAGTGTATTATTTGTCTAAAGTCTTGACTCCATCCAAGCAGAGATATCCTCATTATCAGAAGCTTGTGTATGGAATATACATGACCACAAAAAAGGTTGCTCATTATTTTTCTGATCATTCCATCACAGTCGTCAGCGACGCTCCACTATCAGAGATTTTGCACAACAGAGATGCAACTGGTCGAGTGGCCAAATGGGCAGTTGAACTTCTTCCCCTTGATATCAAGTTTGAGGCAAAGAAAGCCATTAAGTCCCAGGCAATAGCAGATTTCCTCGCCGAGTGGATTGAACAACAGCAGCCGACTAAAGTTCACTCGGAGCATTGGACCATGTTCTTTGATGGCTCTAAGATGTTGAATGGTTCCGGTGCTGGGGTTGTCCTGGTTTCCCCCAGAGGAGATAAGCTCAAATATGTGCTCCAGATTCACTTCGATTCCTCCAACAATGAGGCAGAATATGAGGCCCTCTTGTATGGGTTGCGCATGGCCATTTCACTCGGCGTCCGTCGCCTGATGGTCTATGGCGACTCGGATTTAGTGGTCAACCAGGTGATGAAAGAGTGGGACGTGAGAAGCCCAGCCATGACTGGATACTGCAGTGCAGTGAGGAAGCTGGAAAAGAAGTTCGAGGGGTTGGAGCTCCATCACATACCCCGACTGAAAAATCAAGCAGCTGATGATCTAGCAAAGATAGGTTCCAAGAGGGAAGCCATTCCGAGTGGTGTGTTCTTGGAGCATATACACACTCCGTCAGTCAAAGAAGATCCTTTCACCGAAGAGACTCCACAGCCCAAGAGTGCCACAGATCCGACTGTGGTCGAAGTCCCAGCAGTGGTCGACTTAATCATGGAGGTCTTGGTGGTCATTCCCGACTGGACAGTTCCATATGTCGCGTATATCCTGAGAAAAGAGCTTCCGGAGGATGAGGAAGAGGCTCGGCAGATCGTCCGTCGATCTAAGGCCTTTACCGTAATCAAAGGACAATTATACAGAGAAAGCGCAACTGGAGTTGGGCAGAAGTGCATAACACCAGAAGAAGGTCGACTCATCCTCAATGATATCCACTCGGGGACCTGTGGTCATCATGCGTCCTCTCGGACCATTGTGGCCAAAGCGTACCGAGCTGGATTTTACTGGCCCAAGGCAAATGAGATGGCAAAAGAGATAGTGGATAAGTGCGAGGGATGTCAGTTCTACTCGAATATGTCACACAAGCCTGCGTCAGCTTTGAAGACCATCCCACTCGTCTGGCCTTTTGCAGTATGGGGGCTGGACATGGTCGGTCCTTTGAGAATAGGACGAAGTGGCTTCACGCATGTACTGGTGGCAGTCGACAAGTTCACCAAGTGGATCGAGGCTAAACCAATCAAGAACCTTGACGCCAGTACTGCCGTTAGCTTCATCAGGGAACTAATATTCAGATATGGAGTCCCGCACAGCATCATTACGGATAATGGGTCGAACTTTGACTCGGAGGAATTCAGAGATTTCTGCAATTCCCAAGGCACACGGGTCGACTACGCTTCAGTCGCCCATCCGCAGTCGAATGGACAAGCAGAGTGAGCTAATGGACTGATTCTTAAGGGATTGAAGCCCCGACTGATGCGTGATCTCAAACACGCAGCTGGAGCTTGGGTCGACGAACTTCCCTTAGTGCTTTGGGGGCTGCGGACCACACCTAATCGGTCGACCGGAAGAACTCCATTCTTCTTGGTCTACGGAGCCGAAGCAGTCTTACCGAGTGATCTTCTCCACAATGCTCCTCGAGTTGAAATCTACAACGAAGCAGAGGCTGAACAAGCACGGCAGGACGCAGTCGACCTTTTAGAGGAAGAAAGGGAGATGACTCTGATCCGCTCGACCATCTACCAACAAGATTTGCGTCGTTTTCATGCCAGAAATGTGAGAGGTCGAGCCTTCCAGGAAGGAGACTTAGTTCTCCGAGTGGATCAGCACAAACCACACAAGCTTGCTCCTTCTTGGGAAGGTCCCTTCATCGTCACCAAGGTTCTCCACAATGGGGCGTACCGTCTTTACAACGTCGAGCATAATATCGACGAGCCCCGAGCTTGGAACGCGGAGCTACTCCGCCCATTCTACACTTAAGTTTTATCACTCGGATGAGTTGCAATAAAGTACTTTTGTAGTTCATGGACCTCAAAATAATAGTGTCATAGTCCCCACATAATTTCTGTCACTTTTTATTTTTGTCCACATAAAACTCCCCCTCAGTGGGTGACTTAGCTGCGAATCCGTTTCGCCTAAGTTTGTAAAAATCCTACCAAGTGGTGAGCCAGACTCCCACTCGAAGGCTTAGCCGCGAATCCGTTTCGCCTAAGTTTATCAAAATCCTACCGAGTGGTAAGCCAGCCTTCCACTCGGAGGCTTAGCCGCGAATCTGTTTCGCCTAAGTTTATCAAAATCCTACCGAGTGGTAAGCCAGCCTTCCACTCGGAGGCTTAGCTGCAGTCCAAGCACTCGCCTAAGTTATCAAAATCCTACCGAGTGGAGAGCAACCCTCTCACTCGGGGGCTTAGCTGCAGTCCAAGCACTCACCTAAGTTATCAAAATCCTACCGAGTGGAGAGCAACCCTCTCACTCGGGGGCTTAGCTGCAGTCCAAGCACTCGCCTAAGTTATCAAAATCCTACCGAGTGGAGAGCAACCCTCTCACTCGGGGGCTTAGCTGCAGTCCAAGCACTCGCCTAAGTTATCAAAATCCTACCGAGTGGAGAGCAACCCTCTCACTCGG
>NC_057801.1:681964333-681974704 GCF_018294505.1 Triticum aestivum | reverse complement strand
TAAGTTATCAAAATCCTACCGAGTGGAGAGCAACCTTCTCACTCGGAGGCTTAGCTGCAGTCCAAGGACTCGCCTAAGTTTATCAAAATCCTACCGAGTGAAGAGCAACCCTCACACTCGGGGGCTTAGCTGCAGTCCAAGCACTCGCCTAAGTTATAAAAATCCTACCAAGTGGAGAGCGACCCTCTCACTCGGAGGCTTAGCTGCAGCCCTGTGCTCGCCTAAGTTATAAAAATCCTACCGAGTGGTAAGCCAGACTTCCACTCGGAGGCTTAGCTGCGGCCCAGTGCTCGCCTAAGTGGACTGAAGAATAAGTCGATCGCAATAAAGGCGCCTTGCTTTGAACCTGCAAAAGACATTTCGAGCCAAAAGCAATCGTGTCCAAGCACCAAATTCAAGTTTGAATCGATATCTAAAGGAACCGAGAGTGCTCAGGCATTAAGCCTGTTAAGGTTTATCGGTTACAATTCCACTCGGCATACCGAGGCAAATTTAAAGCGTCGAGCCAGAAGAAGTTTTTTACCCCTCCTGTGGAGGGCTGGAAGGTGCAATGAATTCATCAAGGTCGATCCCGTCGGCGATCCGAGTGGGAGCTGCAAGGAAAGTTTCCATAAAGGACCTGAAGTCGTGTTTCTTGGTGTTGGCCACCCGAAGAGCCGCCAGCTTCTCTTCTCGTGCATCCTTACAGTGGACTCGGGCAAGACACAGAGCAACATCTGCACCACACCGAGCCGAGGACTTCTTCCATTCCTGCACTCGACCAGGGATCGTGTTCAACCGGGCCATCAGCGACTCAAGATCATTCTGAAGTGTCTCCTCATGCCAGAGCGTCGAGTCGATGCGAGATGTGGCGGTCTTCAGCCTTGCGAGATAGTCCACGACAGCTGCAACACGAGACTCCAGTCGGAGAACATCCATGGCGACTTCATCGTTCACCGGAGAATTGACAGGGTCGAGGTTTGGCTCCAGCCGGCTAGTTTCTTCTTCAAAGTTTTGACAAAATTCTGCAAGGGTGATCACTAAGTCAAGGGGATGGTCGAATGGAAAAATCACAATTGGAAATGTCGGCCAAGCATAGAGGTTTACCTTCAAGCATAAGAAACAGCTTCTTGGCAAGCCCACTCAAGAAGGCCTCCAGATCAGTTTTCTTCCCAGTCAATTTGCTGACTTGGTCGGTCAGGGCAGCTTTATCAGTTTTCAGTCGACTGACCTCCTTGTTGGCAATCCCAAGAGCAGCTTTCAGATTGGTATTGTCTTGTTCAAGCTTGGTGACTGAAGCTAACTTCTCGTCAGCAAGCTTGATCTTCTCAGCTAGCTCAAGGTCTTTCTTCTGTTGGGCCTCCCTTACCTTACCTGCAAGTTACAGCAAGATCAGATTTCGAAACAAGCAAGGGGAAAAGCAGTCGTCAGGGTCTCACCAAACATACCTTCGGTCTCCTCCTTTGCCTTTGTCAGCTTCTCCTTAACCAGCTTCAAGCTCAGCTCGACTTGAGTATGCTTGTGTTCCAGCTCTGAGTAGCGAGCCACAAGATCACAAGAGTTCTGCGAAGAACCAATCGACTAAATGTCAAATATAATTCACTTCCGAGTGAAAAAGGGAAAAACACACGTTTCTAAGACTACAGCCGAATACAAGCATTCGACCGTAGTCTCGGGGACTACACCCAGTGGGTGCACTCAGCGTGCCCCCACTAATCCTGTTGAAGACAAAGTCGACCAGTCGACCTCAAAAAAAAAGTGCGAGATGCATTCTCTAAGACTGTGATCAACTGCAAGCAGTCGACCACAGTCTCGGGGACTACACCCAGTGGGTGCACTCAGCGTGCCCCCACCGGTTTGCGAAATCCAGTCGACTTGGTCCAATGACAGAAAGACTGAAATTATAAAGCCTAAGGCCGACTGCCAGCAGTCGACCTTAGCCTTGGGGACTACACCCAGCGGGTGCACTCAGCATGCCCCCGCTAATACGGAGCTCAATCGACAACACCCAGTGGGTGACTACTATAAATCCCGGAAAGGAAAAGTTTGTGGCAGCATATCCAACAGAACAAACGGTGGTCGACTGACCTGAACATTGCTTTGGAGGGCAGAACTGGCGTCATAAGCTGCCTGGCTCACGTCCCGGATGGTCTTCAGCTGCTCCATCATGATTCCCGCCTGGCGTATCGCCTCCTTCGCTGCGCCAGCTTGGTCCTCTGGGACGTGGTGCGTCGTGAAGAGGGAGGGTTGCTGAGCACTCGTCAGCGGATTTGCGAAGGACACCGTGTGTCGAGTGGTGTTCTCTTCCTCCACAGTCAGAATCTCAGGCGCCGTCACATCCTGAGGCACCTTACTGGCGGACGCTTTCCGACTCCTCCTGCGCTTCAGCGGCTCTTCGTCCTCATCATCATCAGGAAGATTAATAACAGTATTGGGTGGAGCTGCGGAGAAGAATCAGGATTAGAGATCGTGAGTCAGTCGACTAAGAACGGCGTTAAGAATACAGTACCTGGGTTCGAAGTTGCTGCGTCCTCCATCTCGTGGTCATCAGCCCGGGCCGAGGTTTCAGAAGTAGCAGCACTGCAACTCCAAAGGATCAGTCGACTAGCTTCAGCGTCGACCAGAGACAAAGTTCACACAAAACGAGAAGATTCAAACAACACGATTACCCTGATATGGTAGGGACGGACACCTTCATCTTCGGTAGGAGCTTGATCGTCTTCGACGGGGCCGCCCTGGGCTGCTTCGGCGCCTTTTCAGTCGGCACCGGAGAGGTGGTCCGAGGGCGCTTGGTCGACTGGGTCGTGGTCGCAACCCCCTTACCACGTTCGGTCGAAGGGTCGTGGACAAGCTTCGACCGCCTTTCCGAGCGCGGTGGTGCGACCTCCTCCTCCTCTTCCTCCTCGTCTTCAACGTCATCGTCATCGCCGTCGTCATCATCATCGTCGTCGTCATCCCCTGCAACGTCCGAGTCCCACTCCTCCTCTTCCTGGCTCTCACCCCCGCTCGCCTCACCCTCCTCAGTCGGAGTTTGTGCCCCATTGGGCATCGAGTATAGCTCGGTGAGAGCCTAGCAGATATCAAGACAAGGATCAGTCGACCAGTCGGCAGGATAAACAAGAACGAATGCGACAAAAATGCAGTGGAGAGCAGGGCAAATGTACCTTATTTGGATCGCTGTTGTGGTCGAGTGGAGGAATCCTTCTGGCTCCGCGTGGGTTGTCCTTGTTTCCGGTAACGGCTACCATCCATCTTTCCAGAGTGACATCGTCGACTGCTTCTGGATGGACTCTAGTCTCGTCTTCGGTCCCACAGTACAACCACATGCAGTGGCTCCGGAACTGAAGGGGCTGGATGCGACGCCTGAGGAAGACCTCCAGGAGATCCATGCCCGTCACTCCCTCCCGAACCAACTGCACCACGCGCTCCATCAACATCTTCACATCAGCTTTCTCCTCCGGGATCAACTTCAGAGAGGAGGGCTTGTTCACTCGGTCCATGGTAAACTGTGGGAGTCCACTCGACTGTCCCGGCGTCGACTGGTCCCGGCAGTAGAACCAGGTCGACTGCCAGCCTCTGACTGACTCGGGAAAGGTCATGGGCGGGAAGGTGCTCTTATTCCTCACTTGGATCCCCAGACCCCCACACATTTGGACGACTCGGGTTCTCTCGTCACCTGGGCTCGCCTTCTTCACGGTCTGAGAGCGACACGTGAATATATGTTTGAACAAACCCCAATGCGGTCGACAGCCCAAGAAACCCTCACACATGGACACGAACGCAGCAAGATAGGCAATGGAGTTTGGGGTAAAGTGGTGGAGCTGCGCTCCGAAGAAATTCAAGAAGCCACGGAAGAAAACACTCGGCGGCAAGGAAAACCCACGATCAACATGGGTGGCCAAAAGCACACACTCACCCTCTTCTGGCTGGGGCTGCCACTCCTTCCCCGGAAGCCTCGCAGCTCCGTGGGGGATCAAGCCCTCGTTGGCCATGTCGAGGAGGTCATTCTCTATGATGGTCGACTGGATCCAGTCTCCTTGGACCCAGCCCTTCGGCAGGCGGGATCTGGACGAGGACCCTCCGCGGCTGGTGGATCTCCCCTTTGCCTTCTCCGACGCCGACGCCTTCTTTGCACGCTCCAGCGCCGCCGTCTTCTCCTTGGCCATGGTCGCCGGCGAGATGCGCGAAGGGAAGTGGTGCGGGGGCGAGAGCGAGCACGCTGGGCGGGGAAGAAGGAAGCAGAGAGAGGGAGAGAATGCTAAGGCGCAGCACAGAAATCCTCGCCGGGCACATTTATAAGGTCCCTTCCGAATGGATGACAGGTGGGCCCGGTCGATCTAATCATATCAGGAACAGTTGCGCAGGCGGGATACGTGGCGAAGAAAGCGGCCCGGAGATCGAGGCGTCTACGCCCCGTCCCATCCGAACGTCGCGGTCCGCTCCGCTTCGCGCGCGTCCCCAAGTTTCGCATCCCACTAAATCCGCGAACGGCAGATCAGTCTGTCAGACGTGGGGTTTCCCGCGATCCGTCGCTCGGAGACCGCCGAAGCACAAAAAATCACTCGACGGAAGAAGAGAATGGATCGAGTCGACCGAAGACAAGTTGCTCACTATCGACGAAGAAATTCTTTGACCCAGAACAACGCACGACCAGTGTGCAAAGGTTAATCGGAAACGACATCAACTCCTTCCTCACTCGAAGCCTCAATCCATTCGGGGGCTAATGATGGGGTCATGTACCTAAGGTAGGGTCATGGACCTGATCTAAGTACCTTACCCAAGGACACCCTTAGAAGAGGTCACCTTCCAGTCGACCAACGAGGGACTCACTCGACTGACTAAAGGACTCGACCACGAAGACTCACTCGACCACCAGGAGGTCAAGAGGCACTCTGCACTGCAACGGCCTGTAATTAAGTAGGCTTTATGATAGTAAAGACACTTTATGTGGGGCGTTATCAGTAACGCCCCAGACTTAACTCACCTTAAACCCTCTCCTACGTGGGTTGGCTGGGGTCCTGGCGCACTCTATATAAGCCACCCCCCTCCACAGGCAGAAGGGTTCGGCACCTTGTAACTCATATACTCATAATCCACTCGACCGCCTCCGGGCTCCGAGACGTAGGGCTATTACTTCCTCCGAGAAGGGCCTGAACTCGTACATCCTTTGTGTTTACAACCTCTCCATAGCTAGGACCTTGCCTCTCCATATCTACCCCCACTCTACTGTCAGGCTTAGAACCACGACAGCTCTCCGTGGAGATAACACCCCTACTGCTGCTCTGCGGGGTCTCCACGGTGGGCGCCAAATGTCGTCATATTTCTCACGGGGGGTGTTGCAAGACGACATATGCCACAAGGGCTTAGTGTGAGGGTAAGACTGCTGCTGATAGGCCCAGGAGCGGGTATGCGAGTAGCACGCGGTGGTTTACCCAGCTTCCGAGCTCTCCGGAGAGATAATACTCCTACTGCTGCATGTCTGAGTGTATCTATCTGGGGTGTACATCGGGCAGTACAAAGTGCTCCTGGAGCTGTATCTGGGATCAGTGCCAAGTGCATCTGATCTGGTATATGCATGCGTATGGCCGGCTCTAGTGGCCATGTATGGCCATGGCTTGTGGCCGTGAGTGGCCTTGTGGCCGTCGGAGTCCATCCCTTGGATGGATGGATGGATGCTATATATAGTGTGACTAGCTTAGTATGTAAGCTAGCTAGTGGTATGGGCAAGGCATGGTGGGTGTCATGCTTGTCCCCTAGTCACTTCATAAATTGTGCCAGGGGACAAGTGATACTATACATGATGGCCGAGATGACACATGAATAGTGCTCGGGTACGATCGTCTCGTCGGTGTCTTGTCGATGTCTCTTCGGGCTGCAGTCGGCAGCCGGCTGGTTGGAGCAGTCGGCAGCCGGCAGCCGGCCGGACAAAGCAGTCGGACGGGGAGCCGGTAGGAGCGGCTGGGCAGTCGGACTGAGGGGCTTTGCTAGCCCCGATGTCTTGAAATATCGTCTTGCCGTCTTCGTGGTACCCATGGTCAATTACTCCGACAGTAGCCCCCAAGCATCCGGGCAACTTGGCAAAGTTGGGCGGAGGTTTTTTGGCGAGTGTTCATGGAAATGATCATGAAAAAAGACAAAGTCAGTCCATGCAGATATATCAAATGTTTGCTTTTAGCATTGCAAGTTTTATGCGGAGGGTGCTGACTCGGTTTCGTCCGAGCCCCCTTCTGTCTTTTTCATGTCCCCTTCACTCTTTGGCTTGTGCTCTCGCTAGCCGGACAGCCGCTCTGCGGTCTGTGGCTGAGAGTGGGCCGCGGAGTGGAGCGTACAATACTCAGACTGGGAGCGAATTTAACTGAGTAGATACTCATAAAGGAAACGGTCGGGTCGCCTGAAGCGTTTTTCTTTCCGGACGCTTTTCGCGTGGGTGGCCTCCAGCGTTCACTCTTGCCAGTCGGACAGCCGCTCTGCGGTCTGTGACTGAGAGTGGGCCTTTGGTACCGCGCACGCTACTAAGCCGTCTGCGGGAACTAACATCTCAGGCCAAGCGGCCAGCCCCCGGGCCAACTCTGGCTGGCGCCAGGGTGAACAGTAGTGCAACTGTAATAAAATGCGGAGATAGCCCCCGAGCATCGCTCGAGGTTATCCGTGCTTTCGCGGTGCAAAAATATGCGGGTGAGGAGTTCACATTGATTTTTGTGTAGTCGCGGCAGAGGTCATCAAAGACAGCCAGCGCGGCACGGCACGCGCGGAGCGCACCGGCGCACCCGCTGGGTGTGGCCTTCAAGCCCCCGGGTGCTCGAGGAGGGTCCAGCCGGCCGGGCTTGACCGGCCAGACGGCGAGAGGAACGCGGCCGAGCCGGCTTGGCGTAGCCGTTCAAGCGACGAGGAGTCTGGCAGCACCCTCCTCTTCTTTTTTCTCTTCTGCCAGATGTTGGCAGCGTGACAAAACTCTTCTTGTTTTTGCTTCTTGCAATCTTCCGTGGGGGCGCGCCAGCGCACCCACTGGGTGTAGCCCCCGAGATTCGGACCGACTGCTGAGCAGTCGGGCCGGATCTGCCGGCGACTACTTTATCTTCTCTCTCATGGGGGCGCGTCAGCGCACCCGCTGGGTGTAGCCCCCGAGATTCGGGCCGACTGCTGAGCAGTCGGGCCGGATCTCCCGGCAACTACTTTGTCTTCTTGCTCGCGGGGGCGCGTCAGCGCACCCGCTGGGTGTAGCCCCCGAGATTCGGGCCGACTGCTCGGCAACTACTTTGTCTTCTTGCTCGCGGGGGCGCGTCAGCGCACCCACTGGGTGTAGCCCCCGAGATTCGGGCCGACTGCTGAGCAGTCGGGCCGGATCTCCCGGTAACTACTTTGTCTTCTTCTCTTTTTCTCGTCAGCCGGCTGTGCTCCGACGGACCGACTCGTCGGTCGGCCAGGCAGCGAAGCGGGCAGACGAACCAGCCGGTCCAGCGGCAACGCGGGCTGTTGACCGGAGCAGTCGGCTGGACTGCAGTCTGCAAAGTCGGATTTTTTTTTAGCACCCGGACATTTTATACTCGTCCGGGCACCCGGGAACTTTTCTCCAGCCGGCCCCATTTTTTTAGCAGCCGGCCCGTAGACTTTTCTCCAGCCGGCCATGCCCTTTCTTTTTTCTTTTTTAGCCGAGAGGCCAGCCGGCCTTCTGCTTTTTTCTCCGGGCACCCGGCCACAACAGGTGGCTGGACCGGGAGCGCACCAGCCGGCGGCAGGGGAGGCCGGCTGCGGGGGAGATGGCAGGCGGCGAAGCCGGCCGTCCGGGTCGCGGCGGAGAAGGCGGGCGGCGAAGCCGCGAGCAGGCGCGGGAGGCACGGCGGAGCCGGCACGAGGAAGCGGCCGGAGGCGCGGCGACGGACGCCGGCGAGGCCGGGAGCGGAGCAGGCCGGGCGTGGGAGCCGGCGGCCGAGTACGGGGCGGAGCCGGCGCAGGACGCACGACCCGGCGGGCGGCTTGGGAACCCGGCAGAGCGACGCGGGAGGAGGCGAGGTGCGGACGGGGCCCGCAGGCCGGGTGGCGTGGAAGCCGGCGGGGACGAAGGCGGGGCGCGAGCCGGAAGGGGCTTTCACGGAAGCCGTCCAGGGCGCGCGGAGGCCGGCCAGCGCGGGGCGGGGAGCCGACGCGGGGCCGCCGCGAAGCCGGTAAGAGGAGCAGGCGCGGAGCCGGCGGCCGCGCGCGGAGGACCGGCCGCGGGCCGAGTCGAGCGCAGCCGGCACGAGGCACAGTGGCGAGGCGGAGTCGATGGCGGACGCGGAAGCCGGCGAGGAGTACCCGGCCGCGGGCCGGCGCACAGAGGAGAGGCCGGCATGGGAGCCCGCGGGCAAGGACGGAGATGGCCCAACGAGGGGAGTGCTCTCTTCGGCCGCTGCTGCGAGGGCGGATGACGGCGATGATGAGACGGCCGCGGCATAGCGAGCCAGCGAGACGGCGAGTCGGCCGCGAGGGTGACGGGCCGGATGGCGGAGGACTCGGCGCGCGCAGGCCGGGCCAGATGGCGGAGGACTCGGCGCGCGCAGGCCGGGCCAGATGGCGGAGCCGGACGCGACAGCGGGCTGCTGGCGCACAGGGACGACGCAGGCGAGGCGCGGCCGCGCCATTGGTGGTGAGGAGCCGTTCGCGGAGGCGCACGAGGACATGGCTCAGCCGATGCGGAGGAGACCGGAGCGGGGCTGAGTGCTGGGACGGCTCGGAGGCGGGCCGGGCAGCCGCGCGCGGCTCGGCGCGGTGGCGAAGCAGAGTACGGCCGCGGGCGAGAGTCGCGCGTGAAGCAGTACGTACGCAAGTAGCTAGCTAGCTACAAAATCCATCGAGCTGCCAGGGTGTTTGCTTGCTTGCTAGCGTATGGGATGTAGTTTGACCACGGTTGACTAGCTTGCAAAGATGGAGTACAGAGGAGCGAGCGCTCGTGTGTCGGCCAAAGCAAGGCGCAACACGGAGGGAAGCAAACGCAAGCGGCGCATGGATGGCCTCGGTTGACCGAAACGAGGCCGCGAGCGCGGCGTGCGCGCGGACGGACAGCCGGCGTCGCAACGGTGGTGACAAAGAGGGCGAGGCCGACGGCGAGGGCGCGCCGTCCCGCACGGCCACTCCGGGGGCGGGTTAAAGTCGATCCCCCGAGCGCTACCGGAGAGACGGCGCGACGCCGCGGCGAGGAGGACGAAGATGGTCCCGCCCGGACAGCGAAACCAGCAGCAACGTGGTAGCATAATAGTAGTATCGCCCCACGGTGGGCGCCAAATATCGGGGGTTGGGTGCGACATATGCCAAGGGATGGCTTATCATGGTGGGGGCGAGTAGAACGTCGCCGGTGCCTGGAAACGGGATGAGGCGAAGGCATGCACGCCGGCGAATCTTACCCAGCTTCAGGGCTCTCCATGGAGATAACACCCCTACTGCTGCTCTGCGGGGTCTCCGCATGATCACTATGGCAAAGTGAGTACAAGGTTGCTCCTTGAGCTGTTTCCTGGAGGTAGGAGAAGGCAATGCTAGCTCCCTCCTTCCTATATGATCCGGTCTAGTGCTAAAGAAGCGATCCCCCTTGCATGGGTGCCCCGGGGGGCTTATATAGGCCCGTCCCCAAGGGATACAATGGTAATCCGGCTGGGTGCGGGTCCCAGCCGTCTGTCTCTCAGGCCGCCGTCTTCTCCGCCGACTACTGGGGCCCGCCGACAGGCCTGGTACTGTAGCCGTGCTTCTAATGACGCTGGCTTGGTCATGGGGTCGTGGCAACAGTGCCGCCGCCTGACGGACGATCACTGTTGCCATTCCCCGCCTTGTCTGGTTAATGGCGTGTGGGGCCCGTGGGAGGGCCTGGCCGACTCCCGGGGGCCGACTCCCAATGGGTCCGTCTTGTGGCGCTCTTGCCGTCTTCTGTACCCCCACTAACGGGTGGAACCCGCCGTCTCTGGGCCGTACAGGCAGGCCATCGTGGGCACAGTGCGCCGCCCACGGGGGCTGAGGTCAGGGCAGGCATGGCAACAGTGTCGCGCCGGATGGAGATCTCCATTGATACAGTGCACTGTAGCCATGCCGGCCCTTCGTAAGCGGGAAGGGGATGGGCCACGCGGTGACCGTACCCCATCCCGTCCATCGCGGCGAAGGCAGGAGGTGGTCGGAGTCGCGGGCCGACTCCCCATAGCCGGCTTCACTGGAAGTCGCCAATAGGAGTCGGATTATCTCGAAGTCGTCCCTGGGACTCAGCCGTGAGGGACAGTCAGCGGCCTTGCCGCCGACTCCCAGAAGGCGGCTCCTTATCGCGGGGTCTTGAGGGGCGCAGTCCGCCCCGATGTTTTGAAAGGTTCAGGGGCGCGGGTAAGCCTACCCGTGGCCCATTACTCCGACACACACACATTGCATATGTTACATTTTTTG
>NC_057801.1:681947040-681964124 GCF_018294505.1 Triticum aestivum | reverse complement strand
AGAACCCACACACTATATCTCTCTAGGTTTGTATCTCTCTCACACAACCCCACGTAGGTGGTGTACGTATACAAGAAGAAAATAGGTGCACCGTGCACGTACTCACGCTTCGTGCCCAGCCACACCCGCGTGGGTACACGGTGGAGCTCATTTCTTTATGAAATGGCAGCCCACGTGCTAATTTGAACGCCTATAGCGGTTGTTTACCTAGGGAGGTCATGTACCACGCGTGCACGAAACAAAGTTCGACTTGACGCGTTGCCGCGTTGCCGCGTTATTTTTAAATAAAGTTATAGCGCTCAATGGCACGTACACAGAATATAAAACGATTTTTATGGAGGAAAAAGGTAGTCCGCTCACTATATACAATGGAGCCTGCCTGCCTGGTTTGTCGCTCTTCAGAGTATCTCACACAAGGCTGCGGTGGCCTCTCTTTCTCTCACTGTTGGTCACTGATCCGGCCGCATCCCGTCCGTCGGGGGAAAGGGAGTGCGGTGGCCTCTCCCTCTCTCACTATTGGTCACTGATACGGTCGCATCCCGTCCGTCGGGGGAAAGGGAGGAAGTGTATCATTTCTCCGTTCGACGGTACCGAGGCAGCACGTCCTGATCTACGGTACACGACGTTCTCTCTGACCAAGCTCCGGCGCGGCAGGGCCTATGCCACCTGCTCGCAGATTCCGCCTGCCGCCGCTCACCTAGTTACATCCCGACGACCTCCAGGTATCCCCTCCGGTCTTGCTCCACTGCCCGTCTTCCCACGTCGCTGCATGTGGATCTTCCACAGTTCTTTGCCCAAAACGTAGCTCCTCTGACGTACTTTCCATATTGCATTCTCGTCCTCACACCGTTTTAGACAAACACAACCATGTTGTTATCTTCCCTTAGGACAAGGAATATGCTTCTTTTTTGTCGCCGCATGTGTCATCAACTGTTATTGGCCAGTAATTGTTTCCTTTCTACCTCTTTTTTGCAAACAGGGCTATCCATTTCACCTCGTTGGTAATGCGACCTTTTGGTGAACTGCACAAATTACTTTTTTCTTAAGAGTGTTTTGTGCAGTTGTACTAAAATGTCACATGGGCAACGTCTCTACACTTCAGTGCGACTACACAAAGGGAGATTGGTTTTGCTCTATCCTCCTCATCCAACTCCGAGCCTAATCTTCTCCAACTAGTTAGTCTTAAGAGAGACTGCAAAGGTGACCGGCTTCTATTCGTGTGTTTATTGTTTCATCAGCAGTCCTCTATTATCGTAATCACACTTAATATCTTTGGAACAGGGACGCTCAACTCTATTTTAGTGGAACTGCACAAAATGATCGGAATGTTGCATGCTCCAGACAACTACTTTTTTCCCAACATGCCTTGTTGATTTAGACAGAGCTGGGGGGACGTTGCTGCCAATGAAAGCATGGATAAATTTTAATTTAACACCTTCTCACAGCTCTGTTTTCAGTTGTGATGTAATTATTAGCTCTGATCTGCTAATAATTGACATGCATTAGCAAGGGAGTTAGTTTTTTTATTGTTTCCGAAAGAGCATCGATGGCAAGACACGCGAAAGAAAAGCTGAAAGCTCACACCATTGTTCAATTTCATGTCACTGGAAAATTATTTGTATAGTACGTCAATTATGTAAACAAATGATGGAAGCTTGATAGCATTGCCAGAAGCCTCTTCATCATCCGGGTCCATGTGCCATGCGCAAAATTATACTCCTTCGTTCCTAAATATTTGTCTTTTTACAAATTTCAAACAGGCATATTTTAGAGTGTAGATTCACTCATTTTGCTCCTTATGTAGTCACTTGTTGAAATTTCTAGAAAGACGAATAGAATATTTAGGAACGGAGGGAGTACACATATGAAGCAAAATGAGTGAATCTACACTCTAAAATATGTCTATATACATCCGTATGTGCCAGTCCATTTGAAATATCTAAAAAGACAAATATTTGAGTAGCCACTCGTTGAAATCTCTAGAAAGACAAATACTCCGGAGTATATTTAAGAACCGAGGGGGTAGTGCACAACCACATGGGAGACTCAGCCCGGTCGTTGCGCCGCATTAATAGTGAGTAATGAGCAGTCAAATCATAAGCCCCACCTTTCCCACTGTAAGTTGCTCTGAAGAAGCAACCATCAATACGCTCTTCTTTTAATCCAATCATACTACTCCATCCGTCACTGTTTATACACCGCGCTTTAGAAAAAAGAAAACAAATCTATGGGACCAAGGCGACTAGCGATCGGCCTGAAAAATAGCATTGGTAGTTATAGCACGACGTCTATTACTAGAGGAATAATGCGTACACACATGCATGCAGTACTTCCACCCCGGGTACACACATGCATGCACGTACTCCACTCCGTAGTAGTACAGAGTACATGGAGAGAAAATTATGGACTTGATTGCGGTTACGACGCCCTAATTCATTGAGCATTAAACCAAACGCATCTAAAGTCTCTTTGGTGCTGGAAATGCATTGAGAGAAATGCATCATAATGAAGCGCGCCCGGTATACTATGACGGAGGGAGGAGTAGTATGAAGGTGCAAAACCAAGTACGCGTATGGCCAGTCGGTCAATGCACCTCCTCTTGGCATATCACTGACATGTGGGACAGGAGTGTGAGCAAACCGATCTCAATTGATAGCAAAGAGCCAACCCGCCGTTCCTTGAGAGAGACGAGGAGCTATAACACAAAGACGGGCTCGCACGGAGGCCAAGATATATTCGAGCATGGTTGGTTGATCGATATCATTCATTACATGTTGGGCTGCCGTTTTCCGCCCTTCTCCGAAATAAACGTGTACTTTATTAGAGATAAAAAAATAAGAGTACAGACGCTCCACCATGCGGTTCTAGTAGTAGTACTACTCGTACTACTGCGCTTGGCTCTTCGCCTCTTCGTGAAGTCGAACAATGATGGTACTCCACATGTTGGGTACTACAGTGTATGCCTCTGACAATCTGACACCGAATGGACTGATGCATGTCCACCGAGGGTAGGTTGCATTAGTCAAAAAGCTTAAGCAAGCTTCACCTTGTCCTGCAAGCTTCTCCTTGTTCTGCGAGTTGACGGGACACACCAAAAAGTATTGCTAGTCCATACTCCCTCCTTTCCGGTTAATATGGCTTAATCTTTTTTGCGGGTAAATGAGAGAGCTTTATTCATATATAAGCATTCTTAGGATGATCAGCCAAGACACTGGTCGTTGGACTTCATAATACGCTCATTGCGCTCAATATATATATTTTCCGGTGTTTATACGGTCACTAGCTCACCCTGACTGAGTATGTGTGTGCATGCACGTGTAGGTTGAGCACTTGAGCGTGACCGTGTGTGTTCCGTCGTGTGATCGGACATGCATGCATTAGGGCGTCGCGCGCATTTTTGCATCCATGTGTACGTGTGACTATTGCATACACGTAGGGGGAGTACGTGTAGGGGCCACTAACGAGCAGTCAAATCGCACAGTAAGTTAGTCGGAAGAAGTAACCATCATTTCACTCTTGAATGACACGTACGCAATATAAAATAGTTGATATAGAGATAAAAAGAAAACCACTATATATACACTAGCAGGAGCCTAAGCTACATGCCCGCTTGCTTAGGTTGCTCTCTTCACAAGCATAGAACGACGGGCCTGATCCCGCAGCTGGGGGAAGGGAACAATGTTCTGCGTAGACGCAGTCAACATCGGCAAGGGAGAAAACCCACAGTCGGTGTGTCCCAATCGGGGGTCACCGCGGTATGGGCCGATGCCGCGTCCCAACCGCCCTTCTAGCTACAGCCTGACGTCCCAGGTATAGTCCATCGTCCTTTTGGAGCCGGCTTGCTCCACTGCCGTAGCTCCATATCCATGTCGATCTTTCGCTACTTCTACCGGCTTCTACTTGTGATGAGTTTATGTCTCATGAACTAGTGCCAGTACTATTATTCTAATCACACTTCTTCAACATCTTTGCCATTAGGGATGCTTAGGTCGATTTTAGTGGAACTGCACAAAAGCATCGTATGATCCGAGGGTGCCAGCCGTCTTTCCTTCGATAGGTTCTACCTGGCCAGGAAATTAAATCATGTTTAGGGTTTAGGGTTTAAGTCGTAGTGACCCCATCAGTAGTTTTTCTTTCGTACACGCTCTCACAACTTTTTTCTTTAGTTGTGAAGTAAATATTGGCTATGATCTGTGAATCATTGAGATGCATCAACATGCGTGTTAGTTTTCCTTTGTATTTGATGGAGTGTTGTAATGGGGCAACCTTGGAATAGGAATGAAAATGGAGTGGAAAGTTTCCGTTTTTTGGAGAAAAAATGGAAACGGAGAGAAACCAACGTTTCGTTTCGTTGGATCGCGCCATCGAGCAAAACCAACATTTAAATCACGTCTGTCGTGTTCGTGTCTCACCCTCCTCCACGGCTCGACCCCACACGGTCGCTCGACACGCCACTCACCGCAAACCGAGTAGTATACGATAACTTTCCCGCCTGCTTGTCAATGGACCGCGCCATGGAGTACTAGCACTACTGGAAGAGATTGACGAGTTGGGGGAGGACAGCTAGCTGTAGCATGGACTCCCAAGAACTTTTTACATGCATGTTGTAGGCGGCTATTGCGACCTTTGAACGCGGAGCAGCCGCGTGCACCCGAAAGCGGCGCGGGCGACGCTCTCTTGGCCGGTGCGCCGCTTCAATGCCGGCACCAGTGAGAGGTCGCGTCCGCTCTGGCCGGGCATGAATGTGGCACTGACCATTTCGGGCGGGAAGCACGTGCGAGTGATGAAGAGGGTTCGGGTTGGTCAGGACCGGCCGTGGCAGCGGTCCGGACGTGCGCAAACAAGAGATGCTGTACGTTAGTATTGCTGGTATATAATTAACAATGTAAATAATATGCCAGTTGGACAAATATGATTGGAGATGGAGATGAAAATGGAATTTTATGTAGTAAACACGGATATGCATGTCTATGTCTATGTGTGTGTGCGCAATGACTCTCACGACCTGGAAGCGGGGACGTGTTTTTGATCGAGTTTTCTTTCTTGGTACGTTAGAAAATCAGTTTGTCTAATTCACATCTACTGATGTTATTTAAGGATATCACATCTAAGCTCCCACAAGTACATAATGTACAGCAACAAGAAAAAAAAACTAGGACAAAAGAAATAGACCACAAACAGAGTGGACATTAACTTAGATGTGTCCTAGACAGACCCTTAAAAAAATGTCCGCCAGTTTTCATTTCTTTTTTCCGGGAACACCTGTATTCTATTTAAAACCACTGCCGTCTAGTTGAGTAAGTCATCTTAGGTTGTGCACCGTGACCAAGGAGGAGGGGAAAATGAGAGACATTAATGTTTATTTGCTAATTAATAGCATTGCATGCAATGAACTAACCACTGCATGTCGTGTTTGTAGTCTCAACTCATTAAAAGCATGCACACCCCTCATCTTTTATTGGTTGATATGTCAAGAAACAAGAAATGAGGTAGAAGTTAATGCACCGCGCCTAAGTGTTTTGGGATTATTTCGTTTTCATAAGATGACTTACACACCTAGACGGAGGGATTCCACTAGGTAGATAAGTCTGTGTAGAGATTCCACTAGGTGAACTACATACGGAACAAAATGAATGAATCTACACTTAAAATGCATCTATATACATCCGCATATGGTTCATGGTGAAATCTCTACAAAGACTTATATCTAGGAACGGAGGAAGTACTAGTATAGTATGTACTGTAATTTATTAGCGAGATAAATTTGTACAATGCTATGAAGCTTTCAGCTTCTGCTACATGTATCTTGCGTCCAAGGTTGCCCGTGCAACATTTCATCAAATACAAAGGAGACTAACATGCATGCTATTGCATCTCAATGATTGACAAATCATAGCCAATATGTACTCCCTTCGTTTCAAAATAAGTGTCTCAACTTTATGCAAACTTTAGTACAAAGTTGTACTACTATTAAAGTTGACACTTATTTTGGAACAGAGGCAGCTAAAGAAAAAAAACAATCCATGCAGTCCCTAGCCCTTGAACCATAAACCCTAACTAGGCTTAAATTTGCTGGCAATGTGGAGCTACCCAAGAAATGAAGTTTGCAACGTTTTGACCATCGGATCATTTTGTGCAGTTTCACCAAAATCGAGATGAGCATCCCTGTGGCAAAGAAATTGAAGAAGCGTGATTAGAATAAGATTACTGGGACTAGTTGATTCACAAATACAGTATGTAGAAGCCAGTAGAGGTATGTGCGGGGCAAAGAAGTAGAGAAATATACACAGGGAGTGATGTGGGCAGCTGGAGCAGTGGTGCAAGCCGGCTGTAAAGGGAGTTGTACCTGAGGGACGTAGCTCAACCTTGAGGAGGGCGGCGGGAGGCGGTAACTGCCCACGTCGCGGCAGTGAGCAAGGGACAAAGGCAACCTCACCGGCTTTGTGAGAGAGAACGGCGGGGACCCCTGATCGGGATGTGCCGACAGTGGGTTTTCGCCGTCGGCGACAGTGACCGCATCTACACTAAGCATCCATCCCTTCCCCCAGCGGACGTGATCCGCCGGGATGTTAGAGATGTGGCCACAGTCGTTTTGTGCGAGAGAGTGTGAAGAGAGCAACCCCAGCAAGCAACCGTGTAGGCTGGCCCGTCCTGACTATGTATGTAGTGGAGCGGTTTCCTTTTCTCTCCATATGAACCTATCATATTGCGTACGTGCCACTGAAGAAAAAAAACTTTATTTATAAATGATGCGGCACCTACTACTCATTCTCCTATAACCTTGCGCTTGGCATCTCCAAAATATTAACCTTGCGATTGGCTCTTCGCCTCTTCGGGAAGTCGAGCAATAATGGTAGTGCAGTATATATCGTTCTGGCTATATAAGACCGAATAAATTGCTGCACGTCCACCATGTGGGCGAGGGTCGAGGGGCGAGGGAGAGTGCTACATACGGAGCAAAGTGAGTGAATCTACACTCTAAAATACGTCTATATACATCAGTGTTTGGAGTATGTACTAGTAGTTCATATTGAAATCTACTAAAGGACATATATATTCCAAACAATATGATATATTCTCTATAACCAAGGTATTAGTAGGGACGAGGAGTAAACGGAAGGAGTGGTAAATTTTTCTCCTCGTCATGCGAGCCACCGCGCACATGGGAGAGGGAGCGGGCATAAGGTGGAGCAAGCTTCACCTCATCCTGCGAGCCACCGCGTCCATGGGCGGGGGAGACGGCGTACTAAGCAAGCTTCTCCTCGTTCTGCGAGTGGACGGGACACATCAAAATTACTCCAGTGTATAGAGCCTTGCCTCTAAGGTAGGCCCCACATGGTTTGCCTCTTTTTTTAATTTAACATAACGCGTCAAGTTGCAGTTTGTTTGTTCACCCGTGGTAGATGATCCTCCCTCCACCAAGTGGACAACCAGTACACGTGCCAAATTACCACATGGGCTGCCTTTTTCATACAGAAATGAGCTCCACCGTGTATCCGCGCGGGCGTGGTTGGGAAAGAGACGGGAGTACGTGCGCCGTGAATGCACCTCTTCTCTTCATGCACGCCCCCACCTACGTGGGTGTGTGTGAGAGATACAAACCGTGTTCGTGAGTGTTTTTTGTTTTGGGGTGGGGGGTTGATTTCGTGAATTATTTGTTGGAATACGTGTCGATGACATCTCAAACAAAATTTTGCATGCATGTGTGTGAAATGGAGGCCGATCCATATCATATATAGAGGGTCGGGCAATCCACGAGAAGAGAGGGAGGGGTCATAGCTATCGATAGAGTCGAAGAGAGGATCAAGTGGGTGGGTGCGAGATCAATGAAGAGAGCCATCGAAATTGTGTGTGTGTGCAAGTCAAAGATATAGGGCGATTGGCCCTCTTATTTGATAAGAGTTTCTCGCGTCTCGCTCTCTCACCCTCTCCATATCAAAACAGGATGACAGTGTCCACTCTATCTCTCTCCTCACCGGTGGTCACAGATCTAGCCGAATCCCGTCCGCTGTAGGAGGTGAGGAGGTGCAGCGTTGACGTTGTCACCGTCGGCGACGGAGGAAGCTGATGCGCACCGTCCTCTCGGAGCCGGCGCTGGCACAGAAGAAGATCCTCCGCGCCCTTGTTCAGTGCCGTCGTGTGGGTAGATCCCGCCCGCCCGCCTAAACGACATCTCGCCCACCTGAGGTATAACTTCTTGTACTGGTCCAGCTCCCTAGGTTGCTGCGTGCGGGTTTTCTTCTATGCGACTACTCCCCAGCTCCCCATGCATAGTAGCTAGGGTTCGTCGGCTGGTCCAACGTCACCTACTAGTAGTACTATTATAGAGGAAATTCCACTCGAAAAGTTGTCCTGATTTATGCCTCGGTGGAGGTATACATGTTGTTTCGAAAAAAGTACATGGTGGTTGTGCGGACATTGTCCATATGGTGGTAGTACTATCACTGGTTAAATGAAGAAATGCTTTTTCTCTCGTGTATCCTGGTTTAGTTCCCATCAAGATAATTATGATGCTTTTGTTTGTTGGTGTACTTTTCATTAATTCTTATTGACAATTAGATGTCGTTGCTAACCCTTTTTTATATTTTTGGAAACAGCGACGCGTGTCTCCATACCCGGGCATGTCTTCCTCAATTTTAGTGGAACGACACAAAATTGGATGGCCATTGTTGTTCCGCCTCACTGTCCTCTGCCACGTGGTTCTTCCTTCCTCGAGCTTGATTACTGAGAAGAAACAGACCACAATGAGGATTTGTCGAACTTCATAGGTGCCTCACCCAAACTTGATGCCAAATGGATGATGCATCACCATGATGACCTATCGATGCTCATGGTTGCGCCTCATGGTTGCGTCGGCTGGTGAAGCTGATCGATTTTCAATGAAAAACAAGCTGTCTTCCATCAGTGCTCTTTTCTTGTTACGCACAAAGATGATATCCTTCGTCTGTTCACCTTGGTTGCATTGGAGACGCAGTCGTCTTTCACGTTGGTGCAATTTTATCACACAATTGGCTATGAACCAAATGTTTCCTCGAAGAAGGATCGACGTTGGTACTAAGAGCATAAGTTTTGTATTGATTTCTAAGCCTTCTCACAACTTTGTCTCCAGCTCCCCTGTAATTTTATTTGTCTAGATATTAACTTTGATTTAAAAAATGGTGTGGACTAAAAACCCGGATGGACGTAGTAGCCCTCCATTTTTATTTACTCTGCATATTAGATTTGACTGAAGTCAAACTTTGTAATACTCTCCAACCTTTCCGATAATTGAAATTAAAATTCTTTATTTGTACACACTGTCACACGTTTCCGATAATTTGGCGCATGTGTGGTTGTTCACTTAAGGGAGGGTAGTGTACCACACGTGAAGGACAGGAAGTGCGACCAGGACACGTGGGCATGGATCTTTAGTTCATCGGAAGTAGTAGGGCTAGTTTTCTTTGCTGTACATTAAATAAAGAGTTTCGTTTCGTACTTACACAATTTAAAATGATTGTTATGGAGAGAATAAGAAAACCACTCCACTATATATTAGTCGTATACACGAGAGTACTATATGGACGCAACTTCATTGCATTGTTGAGGAAATCGTTAACTGGTAACTGCTCGGTTGGCTAGCGAGTAGGGGATTAATAGGCTAATCGGCAAGTTAATCGGCCATTTAATCAATTAATCGGATGATTTATTGGTTTATCGGCTACTCGGTGACCCTAGGAGTAGGGATTAATCGGCAAGTTAACTGGTTAATTGGAAGAATTCTTGAACAGGGCTTCATTGACTTAGTGCATCTGCCTTTGGGTTTATGACAGGTGGGCCCAAAATGTGGCTGGCTCACCTGTCATACAGCCAAAAGCAGGTGCAGTGAAGGCACCGGAGCTCAGTCCGTACTACAGTAGTATATATATATATAAGCGGGAGCCTCAGCGCTTGTTCGCTAGGGTTCGCACTCTCCACACGCTCGCCGCACTAAATATATGTTACACGCTGGAGGCTCAGTGTTCATTTGCTAGGGTTTGCTATATTCACAGTCTCTCACCCTCTCTTCACCAGACCTAAACAAGATTGCGTTGGCCTCTTGTGTCTCTCCCCCTCATAGCTGGTGAAGGAGGCGTCCGTATCCCGTCGCATCGGGAAGGGGAGGAGGTGCAACATTCACTCTATCGCCTTTGGTGAGGGAGGCAATCCACTGCCGGCTGCGCTGTTCTCTTTCACCCAGCGCCTGTGCGGGAGGGCCAACGACCCCTTCTTCCTCGCTGCCGTATGTAGTGTGGGCAGATACGACCTCCCACCGCACGCCTTGCCACATCCCGATGACCCTAAGGTATAAGTTTATTTGAAACCATCGTTGCTCTAGCTGCGTGTGGATCTTTTTCGATCTGTAGTCGAATCTAGGGCTTGGTTCAAAGAGGAAAGAAGGGTGCGGTGGGCTGGAGCAAGAATCTAGGACGTGGTTCAATGAGGAAAGGAGGGGCAGAAAGTAGTATAGACTGGCTATCCAGCCGCTTTGTAGGTCGAAAAGGGAAAAAGGGGGTAACCCAATACACACATCTGTAAGGAACCGATCGCTTTGTTGAAAAGGGAAAGAAACTGGGGGGTCAGGTAGTTTGTGCAGAACTAGATTTGCTGCCCTCACATAGGAAAAAGGTTCAAAGAGAACAAATATGGTACCAATGCATATATGCTGCTTGGCTACATACTCTGCATCACCCATTTATACGTGTGGACGCACATGGTGCTGGCATGTCCCATACAGCTATTTTGCTATTGTTAATCTAAGAATGCCGCCAGAAAATTGAAGCAATGCCACTATTAAAAGTAAATTACATTTTTTAACGAATGTTGTTTCAAGAGAATGTCTCTGTTAATATGAATCAATGAAACCGTTTTAGAAATGCTACTATCCTACTTTGTTTTCCATCCAAGATAAGTTAGATGCTTCTTTCTGTCACCATTTGTTTCATCCTCCTTTATCGGCAAGTAATTGTTTCCTTTTTTGCCTCTGTTAAAACAGGGGTATCTATTCAACTTGTTGCTATTGAGACATTTTGCTTCGCTAGCGAAACACTTTGCTTGATTTCAGTGCAACTGCACAAAAGGAGATTGGATTTCCTATTCGCTTTGGTAGATTTGTATTTTATAATGGTCGTCTGATGAAAGGTCAGTACAGGCCTTCATCCACATGATTGTGCAGTGTGGTTTGAGATGTTGTGCTACTTGTATTGGTACTGTTTTAAATAAATGTTGAATTGAAGCTATTGTATTGCTGTCTTTTCCCATTAAGTAGTGAACAAAAATGGGACCACCCCCTTTATAAGCCAGTAATTGATGCCACTCTCAGAATTAACTACTGAATCTTATTTCAAAACTGCAACACTTGTTAGGGATTCGTGGGATTACCATTTTTGTGGCCGCATGTTTCATCCTCCTTTATTAGCTAGTAATTGATTCCTTTTTTGCCTCTGTTTAAACAGGGATATCTATTCAACTTGTTGCTATTGCGACATTTTGCTTCGCTATGCGAAACAGTTTGCTTGATTTCAGTGCAACTGCACAAAACAAGATTGGATTTCCTATTCATGTTGGTAGATTCATATTTTATCCTGGTCTTCTCATGAAAGGTCAGTACATGCCTTCATCCACATGATTGTGCAGTGTGCTTTGAGATGTTGTGCTACTTGTATTGGTGCTGTTTTAAATAAATGTTGAATTGAAGTTATTGTATTGCTGTCTTTTCCCATTAAGTAGTGAACAAAAATGGGACCAACCCAGACATGATGCTTGTTGCTTTGTTACAACAAACTCTGCATCACCCCCTTTATAAGTAGATGGAAGCACATATTGTTGTTGCGCCCACTGTCCCCTGGAACTGTTTATGCTTTTCGTTAATCTAATGCCGCTGGTAAAATTAAGCAATGCCACTCTCAGAATTAATTAACTACTGAATCTTAGTTCAAAACTGCAACACTTGTTAGGAATGGTGCTATCCTGCTTTGTAGTTCTTTCTACATGTTTAACCAAGGTATTGTTAAGATAATGTCTCTGTTAAAATGAATCAGTTGCATTGTTTTAGGAATGGCACTTTTCTACTTTGTCGTTCTTTATACATGTTGAAACAAGGCATTGTTAAGATAATGTCTTAGTCAATATGAATGAATCACACTGATGGAGAATTGCTACTCTCCTGCTTTGTTTCCCATTAAGATAAAGTAGATCAGTAGATGCTTTTCTTCTGGGAGTACAAGTCATCAACCGTTATTTCTTAGTAGTTGTTTCCCTTATACCTATTGTTGCTTACAGGGATATCAAAATTAAAGCTCGGTTTTATTCCGACTTCGATTTTAGTTGAACTGCACAAAAGGAGCCAATGTGTCCAAGGCAAACTGCTGCATTACTGGGTCCAGTTGGTCGTTCCACTTTGCAGAAAGAAGCAGTCACTGTTTGCTCTATATTACAGAAGGAATGACCGAGAAGCTTTACATAGTATTATTAGACACCGGTGACATGACTAGTCTGCAGAGACCATTGGCAATTTAAGAAGCTATGACATGACTCCACGATCATAGGCATTACATATTTTGAATGGGAAAAGCTTGTCAAAGTTTAATCATTGATGTTAGCAAGAAGACGTTAGTTTAATATATTGGAATTGGAAAACCTTGTCAAAATTTGCTCATTGATGTTAGCCAGAAGACATGCATTTGATATTTTTGAGTGGGACGTCCTTGCTGTGAGCAGCGTCGAGTGTTTTTTCCTATTCCTGTGTTCAGTTTAGAAGTAAATAGTTACTCTGCTGAGATATTCCTGTGTTAAGAGTTTGTTCTGAATATTGTCTATGTAATGCCAGGCCTTGTGTTTGATTGCAAAGTTGAGCTTGGAATGTTGTGGCATGCGGCATCACGAGCTATTCACCGTGACTCCTGAGAATAATGCTTTGTCTTGCTTTGCATGTCGATCTAATGCCAGTGATTTGCTTGTTAAGAAGATCATCCTCTTCTCTTGTTTCCGTGCTTAAGAAGTTCATCGTCTGATGTTTCATTCATAGCCTATACGACAAGTCGGGTAGGTTAGACGTGAAACCATATGATCTTCCGACCAACTCATGATATTAGGCCGTGATTAGATTGTCATTTTCCAACCAAAACCGCTTGTAAAACTAACGCGTGTAAATTAAAGCAGATGGTCTTGGGCAAAGGCGCTTGGTTGGTCGATTTCAACTAGTAAAATATCGGAAGTACTTCACACACGATAAAAACGCTGAACGACACTCGGACAATTGCTAATCCAGCCGTTAGTTGCTGTTTCAGCCTTGCCTATGGATGGCATGATACGCACGTCGTGCATGTATCGTCTCATAATGTTGTCCATATAGCAGTGCTCGTAAAATATACACTAGTCTCTCAAATTACACGCGTAACCCGCCGGTTTTACTTAAAGACCTCGGGCCCTTGGTTTCATTACGCCTGTATTTTATGCATTGTTTCCGATGACGAGTAAATTACACTTGTGTATGTTAATACAGGTTTGAAATAAACCAGAGCTCCCAAGCGCGGCCTTACTGTTTTATGCCGTCTTAGTTTCTCGAAGGTGCTCATAGGTGTCCGATGATCCTGGCTTCCTGAATGAGCAGCGGGCGCTGTATCAGACCATCCGTAGGGCCCACGAGGCCCTCTCCGTTGTCCTTCGAGTTGTTGCGCTCGCCGGGGCGCCGGGCATTGTTAACATCATCAATGAACATGAGGATTCAGGAGATGACTTTATTTTGACTGGATGACACTAGGGACCCACTAGGGCCATAGCCGTATGTACGCAAGTGCCTCCTTGTTATGTACAAATATATATGTTTTTTGCTTTCTCCTGGTTTCCTGACATCACAGCCCCACACCATTGTCAACATATGTAGTCAATAGAAACGAGAGAATTGCACAAGGTGTGGCCGACAGCTGGGACCAAGCAGCTCGAGCAGTATTTGTGTTTTTGAGGCATGAGCACTGCAGAGTTTTTCTTGGCGATGATTTCGTTGTTGTTCAGAGGAGAGCAGGGTATTAACTGGGCGGGCTGTGGCCCGTCTAGCCCAGGCCAGATATCCAGCCCAGATACTAATTTTTTCTAGATGAAAATGGCTAGCCCAGCTATACGTCTTTTTGAGGAATACCCAGGCAAGGTCAACTTGTTATTCTCCGCCCCGCTCGGCTGCAAATCTTTCCTAGGAGGGATGCATTAGGCTTAACAGGAAAATGGGCTTTAAAAATAATAAATGGGATGTAATTATAAAAACTGGGCAGTAACTATAAAAAATGCATCAAACACGAAATTAGTTTATAAAATATTATTTATGGATTTTGAAAATCTTAAATTTTCATTGTTGCGCGCGCAATGTTTCGTTAGATTTTTACGTAATACAAATTTATATTTAATCTGACTAGAAATTTCGGGATAAAAATATTTTGGATCCCATCAAAATGTGGGAAATTTTATTGAATTTTGTCTTCAACGGTTGGTTGAAATTATTAATCGTTGTCCTAGCTAGAAAATGGGCTGTACTTTTAACAAACTGTAAATGGGCTGTTGTAAATTCCATTAGAATTCAAGAATGGGCTGTACATTCTTACAAAACGCAAATGGGCTATAAGTTCTCTGGCACACACTTGTGGGCCTACTAAGTGATGCGTCCCCTAAAAAATATAAGTTGACGCGTATGCAAGGCTTTGTCAACTTATTATAGTCAACACACGGTTCTAGCAGCAGTGGCCGTTGGATGTCTATCCAACGGATGTCGTGCTTCTTCTTCAATCTCGGATATTCTTAGCTTCGTCCGCCCAAAAAATGATTCCTCCCCCTGACATCTGGGACGCACCGTTTCGGAGGCTGACCTGTGGGCCTACTAAGTTGGAGCGTACCAAGGGCTTTGTCAACTTAGTCAATAATAAACGATTCTAGCTTTAGTGACCGTACGATGTCTATCCAACGGCCGTAGTGCTTCTTCAACCTCTGGTCTTCTTGGTCCAGCCGCCCAAAGCAGCGCCGGTCGTGCCGCCTGCTCCGGCCTCCCGTGGCCGACTATGCTGCCGCGGAGGCCTCACCGCCCCCATACTACTCCAACCGCTGGCCAGGCCATCCCTCCACTCACCCACACCCCCTGTTATTCTGCAGCGATGGCAGCCTCACACCGCAGCCGAACTAGTGAACCCTCGTACCCCTCTCCGTGCGGGCTTCCACTTCTGCATCTTCCCCGGCTCCGCGTCATCCCCTTCCTAGGCCTCGCTGTCGTCCACCGCCCTGGTGCTCTCGGCGTGGCGTGGTCAACGTGGTCAACGATCGACTTCCATCGGAAGAGTACTGTACGTGGAGAGGCTGACAGCTGGGTCCACGATGGTCGCAAGGAAGTGCCTCCTTATTACGCGCAAAATAATTATTCCTCCACCTGACAGCAGGCACCCACCGAACGGGCCACCTTATTTCGCGAAAAAAAATGTTTCCCCCCTGACTGTTGGGACCCACCAGACGGGCCACCGTATTTCGTGAAAAAACGTTCCCCCCGCTGTCAGCTCGGACCCACCGGAAGTGCCACCTTATTACACACAAAAAATGAATACTCCCCTGCTAGCTGGGACCCACCTTGGTGGGAGGCTGACTTGTGGGCCTACTAAGTTGATGGGGCGGAGGGCTTTGTCAACTTAGTCAATATGAACGATTCTAGCTCTAGTGACCGTACGATGTCCATCCAACGGCTGTAATGCTTCTTCAACCTCTGGTCTTCTTGCTCCAGCCGCCCAAAGCAGCACCGGTTGTGCCGCCTGCTCCTGCCTCCTGTGGCCGGATGTACTACCGCGGAGGCCTCACCGCCCCCTACTATTCCCACCGCTGGCCAGGCCCTGCGGCGACGGCAGCCTGATACCGCAGCCGAACGAGTGAACCCTCATACTCCTCTCCGCGTGGGCATCCACTGCCGCGTCTTCACTGGCTCCGCGTCGTCCCCTTCCTAGGCCTCGCCGTCATCCACTGCCCTGGTGCTCTCAGCACGGCGTGGCCAATGTGGTCAAGGAACGACTTCCATTGGACGTGGACTGTACGTGGAGAGGCTGATAGCTGGGTCCATGGCCGCAGCAAGGAAGTGCCTCCTTATTACGCGGAAAATAATGATTTCTCCACCTGACAGCAGGGACCCACCGGACGGGCCACCGTATTTCGTGAAAACAACGTTTCCCCCCTGACTGCTGGGACCCACCAGCTACACCTTCACACGCAAGGAAGTGCGTCCGGGCAAAAAAAAAATGATTCGCCTCCTTGACTGCTAGGACCCACCAGCTACATCTTCGCATGCAAGGGAGTGCGTCCGGGCAAAAAAAAATTCGCCCCCTGACTGCTGGGACCCACCAGTTACATCTTCGCAGGCAAGGAAGTGCCTGATAGTCGGGACTCACCTGGTCGAAGCGTACGTAGCGTTGTCATTCTGGTCGCGAACATGTACGTACATATATACTGATGGATGTAGAGGCGCGCACGTGTTGTAGTAGAGGCGCGCACGTGTCGTAGTAGAGGCGCGCACGTAGCATGTACACGTACGTATAGCGGCCAGGATGCAAGAAAGAAAATACGGCCACGTATGTGTACATAAGGGCGGGGTCTCGAACGCCTACTCGCGCATATATACGTACGGCCAGGGCTCGTGTACATTGGCTGGGTCGGAACAGAGAAACAACATCGTCGTCGTGTTCATGGGGAGCCAACCGGCTGGGTCGAAACGGAATGCGTGGTCGTGTTCATCGGGAGGGCTTGGACGGAACATGCGATGGAAACGAGGCCTTGCATACCGTAGAATGGAGGAAACAGCCTTGTGTTCGACCGGCCACATTCGAAACGGGATCCTGTTCATCGGGAAGGGTGTGGTGTACCGCAAAACGGAGGAAACAGACCTCCTACGGTCGAAAAGGGGGTCCTGTTGATCGGGAGGGGTGTGGCGTACCGCAAAACGGACGAAACGGACCTCCTACGGTCGAAACGGGGGTCCTGTTGATCGGGAGGGGTGTGGCGTACCGCAAAACGGACCTCCTACGGTCGAAACGGGGGTCCTATTGATTGGGAGG
>NC_057801.1:681923476-681946561 GCF_018294505.1 Triticum aestivum | reverse complement strand
GGTCCTGTTCATCCACCCCTCCACGGGCACCCCTCCACCGTCTACTGTTCATCCAGCCCTCCACACCACGGGGTCCTATTCAACCACCCCTCCACGGGCACCCCTCCACCATCTACTGTTCATCCAGCCCTCCACCACACCACGGGGTCCTGTTCATCCAAAGGTAACGCCACCGCTCACTGTTCATCCAAACCCCCCCGCAACGCTCACTGTTCATCCAATCGATCGGCTTCAGTTAGCAGCAGTAGCGAAGGAATTGCTCGATCGGGTCCAGTTAACAGCCATAGATCGATAGCTCGGGTTCAGTAACGTGTAGCCTGCAGTGCAATCGCCCGGGTTCAGTTAGAGCCCAATGCCTCGCTCGGGTTCAGTTAGAGCCAACGCCTCGCACACACGCGCGTACGTGTACAAGAGAAACGCGCATCGCTCGGCCACCGACCTCCCACCGTAACCGGGAACTCCCCAAAATCCCCCCCCTCGCTTCTACCACGGTTTTTTCCATCATGGACGGCCCAAAGAATGTCATGCAGCTGCGTCTTCGGCCCGCCCAGGACGAAAAGCCCATTTTCTGTCATGATTTTTTGTCATAGAAGTAGGAGCCCACCACATCTATGATGATACCGGGTTTTGTCACAATTATCATCATAGAAGTGTCATATGTATGACAGTTTTTTTTTCGTTCGGCCCAAAATGTCACGGACGTGTCTTTTTTTGTAGTGTACGGTGGGTGAATAAATTACGGTCAAGCAATTGATAGAAGAGCGAATAATTATGAGATTATCTAGGCATGATCATGTATATAGGCATCATGTCCGTGACAAGTAGACCGACTCCTGCCTGCATAACTATTAATCCACACATCAATCGCTATCCAGCATGCATCTAGAGTATTAAGTTCATAAAGAACAGAGTAACACATTAAGAAAGATGACATGATGTGGAGGGATAAACTCATGCAATATGATATAAAACCCATCTTTTTATCCTCGATAGCAACAATACAATACGTGCCTTGCTACCCCTGCTGTCACTGGGAAAGGACACCACAAGATTGAACCCAAAGCTAAGCACTTCTCCCATTGCAAGAAAGATCAATCTAGTAGGCCAAACCAAACTGATAATTCGAAGAGACTTGCAAAGATAACTTAATCACACATAAAAGAATTCAGAGGAGATTCAAATATTTCTCATAGATAAACTTGATCATAAACCCACAATTCATCGGATCTCGACAAACACACCGCAAAAAGAGTTACATCGAATAGATCTCCAAGAAGATCGAGGAGAACTTTGTATTGAGATTCAAAGAGAGAGAAGAAGCCTTCTAGCTAATCATTATGGACCCGAGATCTGCAGTAAAGTACTCACAACTCATCGAAGAGGCCTTGGAGATGATGTAGAGGCCCTCCATGGTCGATTCCGCCTTCGACGGAGCACCGGCGAAGGCTCCAAGATGGGATCTCGCGGATACAGAAGGTTACGACGGTGGAAATAGTTTTTCATGTTCGCTTCTGATGTATTCGGGGTAGATGGTTATATATAGGAGGAAGAAGTAGGTCGGTGGACGCTCGAGGGGACCACGAGGCAGGGGGCGCGCCTAGTAGGGGATCCACTCCAAGTGCTCTGGATCACGTTTGTTCCAAAAAGATCGCTCCCGAAGGTTTCATTCCGTTTGGACTCCGTTTGATATTTGTCGGGGATATACCCCGCGGTATAACCCGGCCGGAGTGATAACCCGGCAGGAGTTAAGTCAGATGATAACCCGACAGGAGTTAAGTCAGATGATAACCTGACATGAGTTAAGTTAGATGATAACCCGGCAGGAGTTAAGTCAGATGATAACCGAGCAGGAGTCATAACCCGACAGACAATCATAAACTGACTAGAGTCATAACCCGGCAGACTATCATAAACCGGCAGGAGTGATAACCCGGCAGACAATCATAAACCAGCAGGAGTCATAACCTGGCAGACAGTGATAACTGGTTGACAGTCATAACTCGGTTACCAGGGGTTATGAAGCCTGAGACATTATGAAGCCCAAGACGTTAAGAAGCCCATGAAGGGAAGTCAAAATAGTTTAAGTCTTAATCCGAGTTGGACTGTACATGTAACCCGCCCCTCTAACTTATATAAGGAGGGACAGGGCACCCCAAGAGGGGAGAAGGAGAAGCTTAGGGTTAGATATAACTGGGAGATCCAGTCATAACTTGGAGATCCATTTTACGGCGACTCCCTTGTGATGATAATGAGACCTAGCCACAAACAACATGTAGGGTTGTTACCGGATGATGTTTCCTGGGGCCTGAAGCTGTCTAAACCTTTGTCTTGTGTTGCGTTTTCTCGATTCCGCTCAACCCCTCTCAAGCTACCACATAGATGCGTTGGCCTCACGACTCAGTCCTCACACTAGGACATCTGACGTGTTAATTCCACGACAGTTGGCGCCCACCGTGGGGCTTGTCCACGATGGTGTTGAGCTCTTGGAGGGATCTTTCCTAGGGATCAAGGAGCTTGCAATTTTCCAGAGGAAGAAGAACCGGTGTGGAAGGATTTATATTAGTTTTGAGCTCATCGGTCTAGATTTATAGTCTGAGATTTAAAATTCAAAAGAGTAAGGTTGCGACATGTTCGTTTTCCGTAAGTCACCGAGATCGACAAGAGCGTTTCCGCAGTCATTGGTGAATTTTGCTACGGATTCAATAGCCGGGTCCGATTACTTTTAGGCAGTTGCCACAAAAATCAGTCTGGCCGAGTCATCAGGGTAGAGGTCAACCTCAACTTTGTTTCCTATGCAATCAATCCGCCAAAAGTTACCAGCGCGTCTACATCAGGCGATCAAATTGTGGTTATTTTTTGTCTGATCCACCGAGTTTCACAAGTTGCTGCTGCTGGGTCACCGGTTCAAGCCCCGAGGAAATCAGGCACTACTACAGTCTTTTCTACTCTATGTGAGATTTACTCAAGGCCGAGCAGAATACTAGTACATGCATGATCACAGAGATTTGATGGATAGATTGATTGTGATGCCGCAAGTTACTACCGAGTCATCTTGATTGGAGGAAAAAAGGGAAGGAAGGCCACGACTCAGAGGAGGAAACAGAGGTGGGTCAACAAACCAGATTCCTCCATGATCCGCTCCTGTGCCGAGTCACCACTCGACTCCGTTGCCACCGTGAACCGCTGTTTCCGCGGCTGCGCCCCATCAATCCGCCTAGCTGCAGCCGCTGCACAAAGTCGGCGGCCTCCGCGCCAGGCCATCCCGGCCTCAGTCCGGCCTGGTCTCCGCCTTGACCCATCTCTGCCAGGCCATCAAGGGCCACCCCGGTTTCCGCCGCCTCGCATACGCCTCAGCGGCTTCCGGGTCATCGCCGTCCTCCGCACCACAACCGCAGCTCAGCTTCCACAGTGCCCTCGCCATTGTTGCTGGTTGTGCACGAGCCGCCTTCGACTGCGCCGCGCCTGCTGTTGAAGCCTCCGCTTCGATCCTTCAAGTTGCCTACATGGTCACTCACGCCACGCCGACCCGCCGCTACTATGGGCGTACCTCGAGACAGTTTCGTGTTGCCTGACTTGCCTTGGGCTGCCAAGCCAACTACAACCTGGAAACGGACAAAACTCCAGCGGCCATGACCCGGATTCGCCTTCGCCGGGCCGTCACGCCGTTTCCGAGTTGCCCAGACTCACGCCCGCGAGTTGTCCTGCTCGCCTCAGCCGGCCGGCCGCTTGGCCCGCTTCTGTCGTCCGTGCCTGGAGCCACCCCTGCCGCGGCCTTGTGCCGAGCCGCGCATGCCTCGAGACGTCTGTGCCCACGATTCAGCCGCTAGTCTGACCAGGAGAAGGACCGGAACATGATTGGTACAACTTCCACATTTCAAAGCAGGACTCGGCCATGGCTCGCGGGTGCCTCTGCCGCCTCTGGCCGCGAACTAGCCCGGTGCCACACCTTGTCGGCGTCCCACGCTGGCGTCTCCCACGCCCTTTGCTACTGTCGGCCTCGCATAGGTCTTGCTGCCATGGCTTGCATCCGCCCACGGCTTCACTCGCCATCGTACCAAGACACGGGCCTTGCTGGCAAGTTGCCGGTTTACCCCAGTTGCCGGTTTACCCCCAAATCTTCTGCTGGGCCACGAGTCGCCTCCACCCTCCGCGAGTTGTCCCGACCTCACCAGCGCGCCTCCGCCGGTCCAAGCCGCCACTTCCGGAGCTACCGTAATCTAAACCGACCGTCTCACAACATCAGTTCATCTCTGCTCTAAGCATTAAGCCAGATCGCCGGGTCACCGCGTCCGTGCCCGATCGCCGGGTCACCGCGTCCAAGCTACAAATGATGAACCGATCCTGCCGTGCCGTGGGCCTTCCTATGTCGGAGCATTTCTGAGCCGCTGCCGGGGTAGGTTGCCTCTGAGCTCGCAGGGGCCACCTTGAGTTGCTAGGGTCACCTTGAGTCGCTAGGCTACGAGCTGCCGAGGACCGCGCCAAGCCACCAGTGTGGCTCACCGGTCTCCGCCTCAGCCATTCCCGCGCCCCCCTGACCCGCCCCCGCTCAAGGGTTTCCTGCGCCTCTTTGACCCGCCTGCTGCTGCTATGCTCTCCGCCGGCGGCATGCCTGGCCCTGCAGGCTGCTCCCTTCCTACGCCCCTGCGCTGATGGAAACAATAGAAGAAAAGTCAAAGTGGTCAGGTCCGAAAAAAGGGACGTGTTACTATCACCGTGGCATAACTGTGAGCCAGCTACTACTACTCCACGTGAGGATAAGGCTACATGTCCACGTTCATCCGACGAAAATATCAGGTGCTATCTTTTCTATGTATTTTATCAGTACATGTTAAAAACTGTTTAAAGAACAATTACTTTGGTTTGTGGTATTTTTTCGCAGGATCATTATTTATTAGAAAAGTGTGAAAGGGGCGTGCGCCGAATTATTTTTGCACTAGCGCTTGTCCGTACTATGCTGCTCGACGGACACGTGCACAAGTTGCGGCTTCTGTTACATCAACACAACGCGATTGGCTTGCCTGTCTGCACTGGCTTACAACGCCGCGACCGGTTCATCTGTCTGCTCCTGCAGCCGACTCGGCCGTGATTGATTTCAGCTTCACCATGTTGATGATCAACTCGGCGGTGGATATTTTCTGGCCTAACATATCAGGTGAAATCCATCCAGTATATTTTTATATTATATATTGCTTTCCTTAAAAGAGCAATTACTCTGGCTTGCAAAGTTATCTAATGCAGGACCCTAACCGCCATATTGGTGCAAATTTAATGGCCGTCAGAAATTTTCCGGCTTAAAAAGAAGGATTTTTGTTTAAAATCCTGCTCAAGGGAAAGCTATCTCCCACAAAGTTTTGAAGCTCTCAATATCCGGTTTAAGAATTTCCGGTTCAAAAGAATAATCTCTTGCAAGTTCGAGTTCTCAGGAAAATTAAAGGGACCAAAGAGAGTTTGTTGCACAACACAACTCAAACACAGGTGCCCCTTGAGCACAGCTCACAATAATTACTTGGGGGCTTGGTCATATTCGAACCATAGCTACACCTCTTGATTGGCTCAAGGACAAAAGGAAATAAATTAGGGGCCAATGAGAGTCTGTTGCCAAGCACAACTCAAACATAGGGACCCACTGAGCACAACTCAAAATGTTACCTGGGGCTCTTTGTGCACATCAACAAAGAGTTTTAAAGGACCCTTGTAATAGGCTATCAAGCCAGGCTTGGAAGCCAGGTGTATTCACCTAAAACCCCAGGTTGACTAGCCTTCATCAAGTAAGTCACTCTGCCCAGGTAATCTTGGTATGACCCGCCGAACGTTTGACAAGTCAATCTTATACAGACCCTGAACTTGTCAAAGTTAAAACGATGATTGGTTAATGTGAGGTCCATCTTAGAAGGCTTTGTAAAATGGTTTAACTCAGTGGCCTGGCAGCCCATGAAAAGCCTTGAATTTGGGCCTGGCAGCCCTTGAAAAGCCTCGACTACAAGTTTTTATTTGCTTTTATTTGTCAAAGACTTTTCTCCTTTGATAAGGTTTTATGAGAAACGGACGTCTATTGACCCGGCCTGACTATAAGTTGTCAATATAACCCGGTGTTTATTATAACCCGGCTTGGCTTTCAACTAGAAGTTGTTAGTACACAACCAATTATAAACCGGTGTTTGTTAACCCGGCCTGGCTTACTATAAGTCGCCAGGATGATCGTCCGGTGTTTATTATAACTCAGCATGGCTTCATTATAAACCAACAAAGCATGGTGGGAATTACCAGCAAAGCATGGCGGGAGTTATCAACACTCCAGATTTGGGTTATCACCTTTACTACAAGAAAGTTGGTAAACCAACTATGTGATTCAATGTCACATGTATGATATATTTCATATTTGATTATTCTTAAGTGCAGCCTTGGTTATAAACCCGGGTTATATGTTGGGCATTATGACCCGTCTGGCGGTAAACCGCCAGGACACTTTAAATTTGTTGTATGCAGAAACAGGTTGAATAAAGCATAATTATAAATCACCGGCATTTATTAACCTGGCCTGGCTTTTTGACTATAAGTCGCCAGTATATATTTGGATTGCGCCATTGGAATCATGTGCTTATAAATCATTGGGTATATTATTCAAATCTTTAATAGCCAACATGGCTGGATTTTTATTATGGTTATCAATAACCAATATTATGATTGAGGTTTTCAAAGTCGCTTCAGCGTAATGGCTATTATTTTATCAATGGATATGATTTATTCTACAATGAAGGGAATAGTCCCGAATCGCTGCAGGCTTACGACTCGGCACTTGGGGGCTACATTATTTAAGTTGAGATTACATAAAATACACAAGTCTCATGTCGCTGAAATCATGCACTATGACACTTGGGGGCTAATGCAAAGTCATTGTTTGCTCACGTTATTGAAGACCCGACTCATCACATCGTAATGAGCCGGCTCTTGGGGGCTACCAATCGCTCCTATCAATAATTCAAGGTACAAAGCTTTCTATCCATTATATTGAAGGGTCCACTGCTCAGTTGGTAAAGCACAAAGCTCTTAACCTTGTGGACATGGATTCAAGGCCCATGATGGGGGTTACATCATATGATGTTATTTTCATTGAAGTATATATCAAGTCCCAGCTCAATATTATCTTACTGAGGCGGCCCTTGGGGGCTACATCGTTGCTGTTCAAAGTTTACATCATTATATATACAAAGTCCCTGCTCATTATTGCATAATGACCCGGCCCTTGGGGGCTACACTGGTTGAAGTTTTTATGAGCATCAGGCAATTACATGTCCCAGGTTGCTGCAAGCATAACAACCCGGCACTTGGGGGCTACATATGTGGAATACTCAGTTCTGACTGGTGATTGAGATGAACAACCTGCATTTCTTCAAGCTTGTGACATTCATATTGAAGCAAGTCTTAAGCTGTTACTACATTCCCTTCTTAAGACTTCGGGGCTACAAGTGATAGGCATATAACATGTATATTTTCAAGCTTGATGTTAACTGCAATTATGACTCAGTGCCATCAATATTTATAAACTGGCAAGTTCTACATCCTTAAGCCGGCTGAAGATCAGAGGAGGATTTCAAGGACCAATATTTTTTTAAGTCATTAGGAGCTGAGTCAAATGAATTATTATTCGTAATGTTTTCGTGTGACAAACCAATGTCAACAAATTGATTAATGAAGCTGGCCTATTGACCTGGATTTTCTAAAAGAAGGAAATGACAAGGACTTAAGGATGATCAGGATCAGTTTAACATGGATAAATCCAAATTAAACTGGGGGCTAATGTCGGGGATATACCCCGTGGTATGACCCGGCCGGAGCGATAACCCGGCAGGAGTTAAGTCAGATGATAACCCGACAGGAGTTAAGTCAGATGATAACCCGGCAGGAGTTAAGTCAGATGATAACCCGACAGGAGTTAAGTCAGATGATAACCCGTCAGGAGTTAAGTCAGATGCTAACCCAGTAGGAGTCATAACCCGGCAGACAATCATAAACCGGCAGGAGTCATAACCCGGCAGACAATCATAAACTGGCAGGAGTGATAACCCGACAGACAATCATAAACCGGCAGGAGTCATAACCTGGCAGACAGTGATAGCTGGTTGACAGTCATAACTCGGTTACCAGGGGTTATGGAGCCTGAGACATTATGAAGCCCAAGACGTTAAGAAGCCCATGAAGGGAAGTAAAAATAGTTTAAGTCTTAATCCGAGTTGGACTCTACATGTAACCCGACCCTTTAACCTATATAAGGAGGGGCAGGACACCCCAAGAGGGGAGAAGGATAAGCTTAGGGTTAGACATAACTGGGAGATCCAGTCATAACTGGGAGATCCGATTTACGATGACTCCCTCGTGATGATAATTAGACCTAGCCACAAACAACATGTAGGGTTGTTACTGGTTGATGTTTCCCGGGGCCCGAAGCTTGCTAAACCTTTGTCTTGTGCTGCGTTTTCTTGATTCCGCTCAACCCCTCTCAAGCTACCACATAGATGCATTGGCCTCACAGCTAAGTCCTCACACTAGGACATATGACGTGTTAATTCCACGACAATATTCCTTTTCTTTGAAACACTGAAATAGGCAAAAAAAACAACAATTCGGGTTGGGCCTCCGGTTAGTAGGTTAGTCCCAAAAATGATATAAAAGTGTAAAGTAAAGCCCATAAACATCCAAAACGCGTAATATAATAGCATGTAACAATCAAAAATTATAGATACGTTGGAGAGGTATCAGGGGCGGCGTTGAAGGAAATATGCCCTAGAGGTAATAATAAAGTTTTTATTTATTTCCTTACTCCATGATAAATGTTTATTATTCACGCTAGAATTGGATTAACCGGAAACATAATATATGTGTGAATACATAGACAATATAGTGTCACTAGTATGCCTCTACTTGACTAGCTCGTTGATCAAATATGGTTAAGGTTTCCTAACCATAGACATGAGTTGTCATTTGATAAACGGGATCACATCATTAGGAGAATGATGTGATTGACTTGACCCATTCCGTTAGCTTAGCACTTGATCGTTTTAGTTTACCGCTATTGCTTTCGTCATAACTTATACATGTTCCTATGACTATGAGATTATGCAACTCCCGATTACCGGAGGAACACTTTGTGCGCTACCAAAAGTCACAATGTAACTGGGTGATTATAAAGGTGCTCTACAGGTGTCTCCGATGGTACTCGTTGAATTGGCATAGATCAAGATTAGGATTTGTCACTCCAATTGTCGGAGAGGTATCTCTGGGCCCTCTCGGTAATGCACATCACTATAAGCCTTGCAAGCAATGTGACTAATGAGTTAGTTGTAGGATGATACATTACGGAACAAGTAAAGAGACTTGCCAGTAATGAGATTGAGCTAGGTATTGAGATACCGACGATCGAATCTCGGGCAAGTAACATACCGATGACAAAGGGAACAACGTATGTTGTTATGCTGTTTGACCGATAAAGATCTTCGTAGAATATGTAGGAGCCAATATGAGCATCCAGGTTCCGCTATTGGTTATTGACCGGAGACGTGTCTCGACCATGTCTAACTAGTTCTCGAACCCGTAGGGTCCGCACGCTTAACGTTTGATGACGATCGGTATTATGAGTTTATGTGTTTTGATGTACCGGAGGTAGTTCAAAGTCCCGGATATGATCACGAACATGACGAGGAGTCTTGAAATTGTTGAGGCATAAAGATCGATATATTGGATGACTATGTTTGGACTTCGTAAGTGTTCCGGGCAAGTTCGGGCATATACCGGAGTACCGGGGTGTTACTGGAACCCCCCGGGGAGTATAATGGGCATTATGGGCCTTGGTGGAGAAGAGAAGGGGCGGCCAAGGCAGGGCCGTGCGCCCCCTCCCACTTTAGTACGAATTGGACAAGGAAGGGGGGGGGGCGCCTGATGATGATACAGACCTAGGGTAGGGTCATAGGCCTGACCTATACGCCCTACCCAAGGTCACTAACTTAGAAGCAAAGAAGCTCAAGAGACAACAGGGAGTACCCAATAAAGGTGTCAAGTGCGATCCACTCGACCAATCAACCACTCGGGCACCCCTCCTTCCCGAAGTCACACGACCATACAAGAAACCACTCGACCTACTGAAGGCCAGGAGTCACTCAGAACAGCAACGGGCAAGCATTCACTCCGTAGTCGTTAAGGTCATTTAAGGCACTTAAGGCTAGCGTTACCAGTAACGCCCCATCTTTATGTACATTGAACCCTCTGTAATGGGGGATGGCTGGGGTCCTGGCGAACTCTATATAAGCCACCCCCTCCTCTGGCATAAGGGTTCGCACCCCCTGTAACACGCACTCATATAATCCAGTCGATCGCCTCCGTGCACCGAGACGTAGGGCTTTTACCTCCTCAGAGAGGGGCCTAAACTCGTAAACACTTGCGTACAATCTTGCCGCAGCTAGGACCTTGCCTCCACATTCGTACCCCCTATACTTACTGTCAGACTTAGTACCATGACAGCGCCCCCCTTTCCTTCCCACCTCTCTCCTCTTTCCCCTTCTCCTACTCCTACTATGAAAGGAGGAGTGCTACTCCCGGTGGGAGTAGGACTCCCCCCTTGGCGCGCCCTTCTCCTGGTCGGCTGCCTCCCCCTAGCTCCTTTATATACGGGGGCGGAGGGGGGGCACCCCAAGACACACAAGTTGATCATTGATCTTTAGCCGTGTGTGGTGCCCCCCTCCACCATAATCCACCTTGGTTATATCGTAGCGGTGCTTAGGCGAAGCCCTGCGTCGGTAGCTTCATCAATACCGTCATGACGCCGTCGTGCTGATAGAACTCTCCCTTGAAGCTCTACGGGATCGTGAGTTCCTGGGACGTCACCGAGCTGAACGTGTGCAGATCGCGGAGGTGTCGTACGTTCGTTACTAGGATCGATCGATCGTGAAGATGTACGACTACATCAACCGCGTTGTCATAACACTTCGCTTACGGTCTACGAGGGTACATGGACGACATTCTCCCTTCTCGTTGCTATGCATCACCATGATCTTGCGTGTGCGTAGGAATTTTTTTGAAATTACTGCGTTCCCCAACAGGCTCCCCCTCCTTCCTTCTCTCCTCCTCCTCCTTCCCCCCTTCTCCTTGTGGGAATAGGAAGGGGGGGGGATTCCTACTTGGAGTAGGACTCCCCCCTTGGGTGCGCCACCCTTGGCCAGCCTCCTCCTCCCTCCCTCCTTTATATACGGGGGAGGAGGGGCACCCCATAGACACACAAGTTTATCTTTTAGCCATGTGCGGTGCCCCCCTCCACAGTTACACACCTCGGTCATATCGTCATAGTGCTTAGGCGAAGCCCTACGCCGGTAACTTCATCATTACCGTCACCACGCCGTCGTGTTGACGGAACTCTCCCTCGGCCTCAGCTGGATCTAGAGTTCGAGGGACGACACCGAGCTGAACGTGTGCAGATCGTGGAGGTGCCGTGCATTCGGTACTTGATCGGTTGGATCGCGAAGACATTTGACTACATCAACCATGTTACTTAATGCTTCCACTTTCGGTCTACGAGGGTACGTGGACACACTCTCCCCCTCGTTGCTATGCATCACCTAGATAGATCTTGCGTGATCGTAGGATTTTTTTTGAAATTACTGCGTTCCCCAACAGTGGCATCCGAGCCAGGTCTATGCGTAGATGTTATATGCACGAGTAGAACACAAAGAGTTGTGGGTGATAATAGTCATACTGCTTACCAGCATGTCATACTTTGATTGGAGGTATTGTTGGATGAAGCGACCCGGACCGACATTACATGACCGCGTTCATGAGACTAGTTCTACCGACGTGCTTATGCACATAGGTGGCTGGCGGGTGTCTATTTCTCCAACTTTAGTTGAATCGAGTGTGGCTACGCCCTGTCCTTGTTGAAGGTCATAACAACACACTTGACAAAAAATCATTGTGGTTTTGATGCGTAGATAAGAACGATTCTTGCTAGAAGCCCGTAGCAACCACGTAAAACTTGCAACAATAAAGTAGAGGACATCTAACTTGTTTTTGCAGGGCTTGCTGTGATGTGATATGGTCAAGGCATGATGTGATATAAATTGTTGTATGAGATGATCATGTTTTGTAACAAAGTTATTGGCAACTGGCAGGAGCCATATGGTTGTCGCTTTATTGTATGCAATGCAATCGCCATGTAATTGTTTTACTTTATCACTAAGCGGTAGCGATAGTCATAGTAAAAATAGTTGGTGAGATGTCAACGATGCTACGATGGAGATCAAGGTGTCGCGCCGGTGATGATGGAGATCATGACGATGCTTCGGTGATGGAGATCATGAGAATAAGATGATGATAGCCATATCATGTCACATATTTTGATTGCATGTGATGTTTATCTTTTATGCATCTTATTTTGCTTAGTATGATGGTAGCATTATAAGATGATCCCTTACTAAATTTCAAGGTACAAGTGTTCTCCCTGAGTATGCACCGTTGCTACAGTTCGTCATGCCGAGACACCACGTGATGATCGGGTGTGATAAGCTCTACATTCACATACAACGAGTGCAAGCCAGTTTTGCACACGTAGAATACTCGGGTTAAACTTGACGAGCCTAGCATATGTAGATATGGCCTCGGAACACTGAACCAAATGGTCGAATGTGAATCGTATAGTAGATATGATCAACATAGTGATGTTCACCATTGAAAACTACTCCATCTCACATGATGATCAGACATGGTTTTGTTGATTTGGATCACGTGATCATTTAGATGACTAGAGGGATGTCTATCTAAGTTGGAGTTCTTAAGTAATATGATTAATTGAACTTTAATTATGATGAACTTAGTCCTGATAGTTATTCTGCATGTCTATGTTATTGTAGATCAATGGCCCGTGCTATCGTTCCTTTGAATTTTAATGCGTTCCTAGAGAAAGCTAAGTTGAAAGATGATGGCAGCAACTACACGGACTGGGTCCGTAGCTTGAGGATTATCCTCATTGCTCCACATAAGAATTACGTCCTAGAAGCACCGTTAGGTGTACCACCCACGCCCGCAACTGCAGACATTGTGAATGCCTGGTAGACGCGTGTTGATGACTACTCGATAGTTCAGTGTGCCATGCTCTACGACTTAGAATCGGGACTTCAAAGACGTTTTGAATGTCATGGAGCATATGAGATGTTCCAAGAGTTGAAGTTAATATTTCAAGCAAATGCCCGAGTTGAGAGATATAAAGTCTCCGACAAGTTCTACAACTGCAAAATGGAGGAGAATAGTTCTGTCAGTGAACACATACTCAGAAGGTCTGGGTACCATAACCACTTGACTCAGCTGGGAGTTGATCTTCTAGTTGATAGTGTCAGTGACAGAGTTCTTCAATCACTGCCACGAAGCTATAAAGGCTTCGTGATGAACTATAATATGCAAGTGATGAACAAGACTATTCCCGAGCTCTTGTCGATGCTAAAAGCTACGGAGGTAGAAATCAAAAAGGAGCATCAAGTGTTGATGGTCAACAAGACCACTAGTTTCAAGAAAAAGGGCAAAGGGAAGAAGGGGAACTTCAAGAAGAACGACAAAAAGGTTGCTGCTCAAGAGAAGAAACCCAAATCTGGACCTAACCCTGAAACTGAGTGCTTCTACTGCAAAGGGACTGGTCACTCGAAGCGGAACTGCCCCAAGTATTTGGCGGATAAGAAGGATGGAAAAGTGAAAGGTATATTTGATATACATGTTATTGATGTGTACCTTACTAATGCTCGTAGTAGCGCCTGGGTATTTGATACTGGTTATGTTGCTCATACTTGCAACTCCAAACAGGGGCTATGGATTAAATGAAGATTGGCTAAGGACAAGGTGATGATGCGCGTGGGAAATGGTTCCAAGGTCGATGTGATCGCTGTCGGCAAGATACCTCTACATCTACCATCGGGATTAGTTTTAGACCCGAATAATTGTCATTTGGTGCCAACGTTGAGCATGAACATTATATCTGGATCTTGTTTGATGCGAGACGGTTATTCATTTAAATCAAAGAATAATGGTTGTTCTATTTATATGAGTAATATCTTTTATTGTCATGCACCCTTGCTGAGTGGTCTATTTTTGTTGAATCTCGATAGTGATGATACACATATTCATAATATTGAAGCCAAAAGATGCAAAGTTAATAATGATAGTGCAACTTATTTGTGGCACTGCCGTTTGGGTCATATCGGTGTAAAGCGCATGAAGAAACTCCATGCCGATGGACTTTTGGAATCACTTGATTATGAATCACTTGGTGCTTGCGAACCGTGCCTTATGGGCAAGATGACTAAAACTCCATTCTCCGGAACAATGGAACGAGCTACTGACTTATTGGAAATAATACATACTGATGTATGCGGTCCAATGAGTGTTGAGGCTCATGGCGGGTATCGTTATTTTCTTACCTTCACAGATGATTTGAGCAGATATGGTTATATCTACTTGATGAAGCATAAGTCTGAAACATTTGAAAAGTTCAAAGAATTTCAGAGTGAAGTGGAAAATCATCGTAATAAGAAAATAAAGTTTCTACGATCTGATCGTGGAGGAGAATATTTAAGTTACAAGTTTGGTCTTCATTTGAAACAACATGGGATAGTTTCACAACTAACACCATCTGGAACACCACAACGAAATGGTGTGTCCGAACGTTGCACTGGTACGCGTCGGTGCTATACAAACGGTTTTAAACCCCTTTCCACGACGGCATTTGGAACCTTCAGTTAGTGAGTGTGGGCGATTAGGGGGTCCTTCCCAGGCGACCCAAAAACCGTTGGGGATAGGCCCTCCTGGGATACCAAATGAGTTCGTGTGCGACCGGGTGACCCACGGAAACCCAATCATTTCCGTAGGTATGTACATCCCACACGGTGAATCCGAGAGAACATTTCCGCAGGTATGTACATCCCACATGGTGAATCCCATAAAACATTTCCATAGGTATGTACATCCCACACGGTGAATCCCAGAAAAACATTTCTGTAGGTATGTATATCACACAGTCAATCGAAGGAATACGTTTCCGTTCTTATGTACATCCCACACAGTCAATCCAGGGAAAACATTTCTGTTCATATGTACATCCCACACAGGTTTATGTATAGGCTCGTGTGTGATATGTGTAACTATTACACACGCTCTGCCTTGGTTAACCGTTTGCTTTTATCAACTACATCACACACGATTTGATGAAGAAAACTGTGTGGCATTGAGCTATCCATCACAAGCGTTTTTACTGTTAGAACCGTTTGCAAAGTTCCATGACCCATTTAGCAGGTTTATTAGTTTACAATTAATAATTCTAGTATTACACAAATTCACATTTCATATCGAACAACTGTTTGCCAATTTCATATCAGACACATAAATATATTTTAACATCACAGTACAATAGCTACCTGAAAACAACACAATACAACATATAGCTAGTTCAGCTTCATAAGAACAATATTAGAAAAATATATTCATTTCCCTAATCGAGATCATCTAGGCTCATCTTATCCACCTCTGCTTTGAGTTCAGTAAGAACCTGTTTTGCACTGGCCAACTGGGAAAGTGCCTCCTCCTTCGCCAACACCGTCTTAGCAAAGTCTGATTTAAAAAATCTGAGCTGATTCTCCACCTTCCTATTTTTATCCCACATCTTCAAATATTCTTCAGCGTTGACAACACTTTCTCTAAGCCTACCTTGTTCTCTTCCTCATACATGCTCTAGAGCTTTGCAAGGCACATCTTCAAAGACTGTGGCCACTCTTGATCAACCCACTCCAATTAAGAACACTTCCGTTCATTCTATAATATTTAAAACTAGATCAGTAACAATTGTAGGGGAAATGGGCTTATAGCAACATAGAAAATCACCAAATACTTATTTTGAAAAACTGAAGAAACAACTTAATTATGACATAATCTTCTCAAAAAGATCAATGTGCAAATGAATTAATTGCTACTGAGACAACAACCAAATTCTGAAACATCAGAAGCTATAATTAACTACAACAACACTACAAGTTCTTACTCATGTACTATAAATAACAAATTGAACATTTTATGAGGAAGGTAAATATAACTGCAACAACAGAGCAACAGTGTTTGGATGACAACAAATTGATACTAACAGGTGTGTACACGCACAAATTTAGTAACATAGAACTAATAGCACTAAGGCGTCCACTATGTATGCCAAAACCGGTGTAAAGACAACTCTTGCTACATCACGCACCGGTGCCCTACACCGGCGAGCCGATGCAGTGGAAAAATATCAGGGACCCGTACTCCGGAGCACCTAGTTGCTCCGAAGCCTAGTTCCTTCATGGCATAAAGATTTAGTATTTTACTGCTTGGCTGCTCGGATGTGTGGACAAGTTGGCTCCACAAACTGCTAAATCAGTGCCAAATAATTTTCCAATGGCACCGCTGATGAGATGGCAACATTTTTAGGTACTAGGTACAAACTGTGACACTGTCTTAGCATGCGTTTGGTTGAAGGTGTGGTATGAATGGGTTGGGACCGTGACAGTGTCTGAATCACATCTAACAAATGATTGGTAACAACGAAAGAGGATCTAACCTTCTTTGCACATGCCAGAAACTTCCTCCCACTGTCCACAGATTCAAACGTAACTAGCTTCACGCATGGAGATTGATGGTGACAACGGGTAGACAGATCTTCAGCCATCCCGCTCCATTCACTCCAACTGAAGGTAATAGGGAACTACAAGAGGAAGAAATGACTCAAATCGATCTCCGGGTAAAAATCCTTCACTCAAAGTCATAGCCCGAGAGAGATAAGAGAGGCATACCCGGGTGGTGGAGTCATCATCGGAGGAGGAACCACTTGAGAGGTCTTTGAAGATGACCATGGCGAGCCCGGTGGTAGGATGCGAGACAGCGAGAGCGAGGAAGCAAGCGAGGAAGCAGCTATAGCTTAGGAAGGAAGGAAGGGCGAAACAGGGGAAATGTGACTTGTGGTCGGGGAGAAAAGGGGATGGGGAGGGGGGAGGGTAGATATTTCGGCGATAAGCCAAAAATTTCGAAGTGTGGAGGGAAACTTTGCACGCAGTGCCGCCGAACACCATTTACTTTGAACGGTAGTGTGCATCACAAACGATTCTTCTGCTTAACACGCATGGGATGAGTTTGAAAATTGAATTTTTGGGGGAAATTTCCCCGCGTACGTCATTGCACAATTTAACATCGCTTGCTAATTTGGGCACACAAAAGAGCGTACAACACACATACCATACTTACTGAATCGAGCAATTTTAGTAATTAAACAGAGACAGTTCACATAAACATTGCTCTAACAAAAGACCAGCATTAAAAACAAAGCCTTGCTTGAAAAGTCATATTTTGTGTACTTGTGTGCGATTTAATTCCACATGCAGTAAATTGGAAGGAATTTTCAAACATATTGGTCTAATGGCTATGCCACAATTAAGCATGGAGTGCCATGGCATTCAAATTCCAAAAAAATAAAAACATGAAACCTTGCTTGAGGTAATGTCATGGCACCAAGATGATGTGGTACAATATTTTGCCTGTTTGACGAAAGTTTGGACACACACCCCTCACAAACCGGAGCAACTCACTAGAAGGCTCGTGGTTCCGAGAGGGAACAATGCATATTTTCTGACGAACGACAGATAGCTTCGTCTTACGGCCTTCAAAATATTTCTACGTGTAATGTGCACAAATACTAACTGTCATGTGAAAATTTGGAAAATTTCAGGGGTCATTTGACCTTTTAAAAAGATTTAAGTGATTTCCTAGCCATTTAATGACCATACGCAATTCAAATTTGAACTATATGTACATGCAACGGCTAACCATAACGGTTTGAAAAATCATATTTGTGTACTTGTTGCGAGTTAATTTCATGTGCAGTAAATTAGAAGGAATTTTCAAACATATTGGTCTCACAACATGGACACATGCATGTACATGCATGGAGTGCCATGGCATTGTTATTCCAAAAAATAAAAAAATGATCAGAAAAACATGAAACCTTGCTTGATGTAATGTCGTGCCACCAAGATGATGTGGTACAAAAATTGGCTTGTTTCACGAAAGTTTGGACACACACCCCTCACAAACCGGAGCAACTCACTAGAAGGCTCGTGGTTCCAAGAGGGAACAATGCGTGTTTGATGACGAACGGAGGATAGCTTCCTCTTACAGCCTTCAAAGTTGGTATTAGAGCCGATTGCCTGTAGGAATCCCCCTTTCCAAACTCCTTGGCCGAAGTTGAGTCTAGTCTTTGAAAAAGTTTTTACTAACTTGGCTGTGCGGCTTACGGGCCCACGTCGCTATTTGGTGGTATTAGGATCTTTTACTCCTCGTCTATGCTCTGGGACTCTAATCTCTCTTCTATTCGGGTTCATTGAATTTTCTAACTCTGACATTAGGATCTCGTGATCGCATCCACCCGGAGAGCCCCTTGTTGCAGAGGACCGCCTGCAGCAACACAAGATTCCGAAGATACTCTACAATGTTCTCTCGATACTTTGTGCCATCGCTTTTGCAATTCCCTTTCATCAATAAAACCCCATGGATAACCACGTACACTTTCCATTCATGCAATCATTCCCCGTTGATCTTGTTATTACAAGATACCCCGAAATTTTCTCTATGGTTCTAAGAATACTTTGTGTCTACTGCCTTGGAGTTCTTTGCCACCTGAATACCCCTACGGATAATTTCTCGCACTTAGAGAGTATCCGCTCATCTCAGTTGTTCAGGTGTTTCACAAAAGTCTTTGAAATATTATTCGATCCTCCAAAAATCCTTAGCAGGTTATTGCTCTGCAAGTACTTGTCTGCTTGCATTATGGATGCTTCCCATATGACTGGCAATATTCCTTAGTCTCCTTTGACACCGTCATTTTGATCCTATTGATTCAACATGAGTGCGGATGCACGCAATCATTGGTTGATCCTTTTAAATTATCTTTCCGGCTCAATTGTCATTTTGAACATGAGCTGGTTATCGATCAATCAAATTGCCATCGATTGTACCCCTAGCCTACTCAACTTATCCATCCTTAATCGGAGCGTTTTCTTCTAATCCCTTGATTTGGAAATCATAAAATTTCTTTGCATTAAGCTTTGAATTAGTCAGTTGTTTCTATAATCTGATGCCTTGGCATTCCTTCTTCCTCTGATTGAGTACCAATACTCACATCAGCCCCGTTGTGGACCGCCACACCAATTGCTTGGTTATTATCCTACCGTGTCCTTCATTTCCAATAACCTTGAGAGTTTCTCCCTTGCTACATAATGCCTTTGGTAAATTGTGTCTTCTGCCTTTGTCAAGTTATATCCTATGCCTTTGTCAACCATGCTCTGCTTTGAGCACGTGTTAATTGATCCTAAAGTTCATGGTATATGTTCTAAGATGCCCCGATGGGTTGAACATATGCCTTCCTTAATCTGTGTGAACCCGAAAGTTTTCACGGGTCATACTCCTCTGGTAATTCACAAGGTAGGTTTCGACACTGAAATCATTTTTATTTTGGGGAGTGAATGAAAGATTATGCATTGGAGAAGTGGAGTCGACCTTGAACTTTGTGTTCACGCCCATGGACACGATGTAGAACTTATCATGGAAGCTGCTCGTGAAAATAATTGCCCCCTTGTTATGAGTTCATCTTGTATCCGTGGTTTGATCATTTATGATTGTGGTTCTGACCATAATTTCTTCCTTTGATACCATTTCTCATGCAAGTTTAAGCTCTTGTCTTCTGCAGAGCAATACCCTAGCCAACCTCTACTTTGATCTGTCATCGAGAATTACCCCCTGGTATCTCGAGATTATCTTGGAACTGCATAACTTCTTATGGGTTCTTCATCAACTATTCTGATTCCAATTTTCCTGGGTTCTGGGTTGTCGTCAACCGAGAACACCAAATAGTGAATCGAGTCCGCAATCTGATTCAGTAACTCTAAGTAATTTTTGTTGCTTACGAGTTTAAAAATCCTTCAAGTCATCCCAAGCCTGATCGGCTATATCATTTTATGCTAAATTTTAACTGTGCTACCTGGTCCTTCTTCTCGGAGCACAATTTTCGACGATGAGATAACCTTAAGCCGATCTTCCTCGTCGTATCATTTTGCCTTGAACAACAAGATCGATTTTGAGTTAGGGTCGTACCCTTGGTTCCAATAACCTTTTGCTTCATCATTCCTTTGACTTGATGTCATCATCGATCGATTACATCTTCATGAAATCTCTTGACAAATGCGTCGTGATCATCATCAGCATTCTGAGCTCTTTCAGGATATCAATTGAATCTGTGATGAGAAATACCATCCTTTCCCCTCGATGATTTGTGTTATCATCGACAACATTCTTGCCTTCCCCCAACACAAACTTGTTCATGTTTTGTGTTGTACCTTGATTTCCTTGCTATCTGGCTTAGGTTATGTTCTACCTTGTAGTGTTATTGTCTTCGGTATCAAGAATGTTCTGAGGATTGCTCCACCTCTTAAGAATTATTGGTATAGTGATACTTCTCGCCATCACCATTCTTTCTTGGGTCCTCATGTTGATTCCAACTGGGGTACCAACAAGTCAGCGGTGCTGTTTGGATTCTGCCCTTCTAGCAACCCTCTTGCTTTGAAGTTAATGATCGGCCGTTCATTCTTAGACTATTGATTATTGAATCACCATTCCGACGTTGGTCGTGCAACCCAGCCCATATTCGGGTGCACCTTTCAACCAATATTTAATTGTGTATGTTTTCCTCGAGCATACATCATTATACCATTTGATCTGACAAATGTTATCTCCTTGTTCACATAATTGTGGAAATCCATCTTTTGTTAATCTCGATGAATTGCTGCTGATTCTATCAGCCACCTCCTCATCCTATCGTTGGTTTACTGATGAACTCTTGTTTCGGAACTCGCTTCCATAGTTCATTTCTCGTTTACAATGTCATCTTGTCAATTTGTATTACACCTTTTCCTCTCACGCATCTTGAGTCTGAGGTATTTTGACATCGATCAGATCTGAATCTTGGTCAAATATGATGGTTGGAACATTTTCCAAGAGTCACAACATTGGTCTTTATATGACCCGGTAAGGTGATGTCATGCCTAGCACACCTGACCGGAGGACCTATTGTTATAGTTTCCATCTTAGCAAGGTTAACCATTCTTCCATGAGGAAATTGTGAGACTTATTCTATAAGTTGTTCCTGATGAATCCTTTGTATATCCAAGTCCGACCTTTGCTTGAAGACCATGTCAATGCTATCTCAAAGCATGTCTGTGGTACTCCGATTTTTGACAACAACATTTAAAGCCCAATGCTAAATGTTTCTTGCTCAATTATCCAAACACCGCTGTATGGGTAATGTCGTGAAGTTTCTCTCCCCTTACCTAAAGGGTTTTCTACATTATATGTTGTCATGGATATCATGCTCTGCTTGTCCTTGGGAAGGATATACCCTTGAAATATGTGTTTAAACACATTTTCCTTTCCATTGTTCTGTTTAATCTGATAATCATATTTTCCTTTCCATTGGTTGGTTTAACGTTTCTTGTGATCTATATGATCTAAGCAGTAATATTCTCTTGCTTATGTAAACACCTCGGTGTACAATTCTGTCAGCAAGACCCTGTTACCATTATTGATGACATTCTGGTAGCCACCGATGGACAAGAACTTTGCCTATTGGTCCGCCTTGTTCAACGAGCAGGAAAATGGTTCTCTTCGTCCCTCGCCCTTGGTATTCATGTTGTTGCTAACATAAATGACAGGCTATCCTCTGACATGCCTTGCTTACATGATCACACAAGACGTCTCCGCCCTTCCTACTTTTAACCCACATGGTGGGCCCATAACCGACAGTTCCACAGGATCGAAACCTGACTCTCCTGTACAACCATGTTTCTAATGGTTATTCCTCACACTTGGCTTCGTATTTAATTCACGGGCCACCTTCCTAATGCTCTATTCTGGTATCAAACGCAATACTTACTCTCGCTGCTGTGAACCCCTTTCTCACTCTGGTTCAGACTTCGAGCAACTATCTATCTGCTTGGAACCTCTTATTGTACCTTCGTACCTTACTCTCGATGTATTTTATATGTTCAACTCGAGAGATACCATTATGCTCATTTATGGGTTAACCCCAGATTGTTTCCCTCATAAGCATTGCCGTAGCCGAGCTGCCCCTTACCGATTCGTAAGTACGTTGGAGTTCCCAAAGAAAAGGACGACTTCACCATGATGACCTGAAGCAGAGAAATGCAGACGTCAATGTAATGGATTGACCTCTTCAAGAAGAGCAACCAAGGCCGAGAAGATCCATTAGAATTTCGTAACTAGACCTTCCCCCCCTTCTCTACCTCTTAAATCTCGGGACGAGATTTCTTGTAGTGGAGGAGAATTGTGACGCCCGGATAATCAAGCTACAGTAACCTTTGCTAATGATGCCACGTCACCTCGATTACTATTGCTAATATCACGTTAGTTTGAAACCGTTTCAAATTCAAATTAAAAAAAAGGCAAACAACAAAAGTTTTTCAAACTTAAAACTAGAATGTCCGGGTTGTGCCAAGTAATACAAAGTTAATTGTGGTGAAGAAGCCCCACTTTTAAAAAATGTTTTAATACTCTAAAATGATTAAAACGGTAGTTGAAACGATTGAATATGTGCCTTTGATATTTTATAAAATGATAAACTATTTTATTATAAGGTAAAAAAATGTAGGTTAGTGAGTTACTTTGAAACACTATTTTCGGAGATATTGTCATATTTTACTAAACTGAAAATAAAGTGTAACTAAGATAAAACTGAAAAGAAAAGTGGAAATAAAACAAAACAAATAAAAAGGAACCCCCCCCCACTGGGCCACGGCCCAGTCGGCTCAGCCCACCAGGCCGGCCCAGCCGCCCCCTCACTCACTTAACCCCACGCCCCTGGAACCCTAGCGCCGCTAACCCCCCCACTCCCCACTCGCTCCCTCGTCTTCTCCCCCATCCCGATCTGGATCCGGGGGCTGCGCCCGCCTCCGCCACCACTGCCGCGATGAGGCC